>NC_042495.1:47051748-47058004 GCF_005508785.2 Acyrthosiphon pisum | reverse complement strand
TTGATGTCAAATGACGTGATTCGATTTGATTTAACAATTGTATACATAGGTTATGTATTTATTGGCCCTTTAGAAACAATAATGGTAACATACTTTTTATGGAAAGAAGTAGGCGTGGCGTCAATTCTTGGAGTTGCTACATTTATCGTTTTTCTACCATTGCAAGGTATACAAAGAAATAAATAATAACTAAGGATCGGATTTCAATGCTTTTGCATTTTTTTTTTAATGACTTACACCATGCTTTCCAATCTACAAATATGATTTCAGTACTCCATGCTGTAACTTAAAAATTTTGGGGGCATTTTTGACGTTTTTCATGCTTTTTTAATTTTTAAGAATTTTTTTACATATTTCTCGTATTATGACTAAGAAACATCACTCCGCTTAAATCTAAACATAATATTACGTAATATATTATATAAATCATTTTCATTTTGAACTATGTAACATAAGGTAATCTTCAGGTTAAATATAATTCTCATTGTACAGTGTAATACAAAATATTTAATTTGGAAAATTTAATTTTTACTAATTTTTTGATATTTTTAAGGAATTTTTAGAGATTTTAGGCCATAAATGCCTTTTTTTGATAGGACATTTAAATCCGATCCCTGGTAATAACTAATAAATAATAATACCACTATATGATATTTTTTTTATACATAATCTTCAAGCATGGTTGGGTTCAAGTATATCAAATTATCGACTTAAAACAGCTAATAGAACAGATGCAAGAGTTAGTTTAATGAATGAAATAATTTCTGGCATACAAGTAATTAAAATGTATACCTGGGAACATTTTTTTACCAAACTAACTGAATTTGCCAGAAAGTAAGACTTTAGTAATTAATATATTCATGTATTTAATATTTTTAACCACCGCAAGTATTTAAATTAAAAATTAATTATGAAATACAGAAAAGAAATAGACCAAATTACTAAAACGGCATATATCAAAGCTACATTATTGTCATTTTCTGTGTTCAACACAAGACTCGCTTTATTCTTAAGTGTTCTTTTATATGTAATACTCGGAAATTATATAACTGCATCAAAAGTAAAATAATATTCGTCTTTAATATAATATTTTAAATGCTTACACAGTTACACAGTAAACTAAAGAAATATTTAAAAACATTTAGGTTTTTATAATTACATCGTATTATAATATTTTGCGAGTATCTATGGCGGTTACTTTTCCTGTTGGAATTGGTTTGATTGCTGAATTACTAGTTTCTATTAAAAGAATTGAGGTACGCATAAATGCTTAAAATAATATGCAAATTAATTTTTATTCGAACGATAATATAATACTACAGATTGTATTACTTAGGATTTTCTTTTACGTGAAGAAAAAGATAAACAACCGATAATTCAAACGAAAACCATAAATGAATTTGACAATTCAAGACTTAACGACATCAGTAAAATGCCAAATAATATTAACAATCAAGATGATACTGAACAATTAAGTAATTATCGTATTGTTGTTTCGAACGTTACTGCCAAGTGGACAGACTCTCAAACTGATAATACTTTAGAAAATATAAATTTAACCGTAAGAGCAAGTCGTTTGGTTGCAATAATTGGTCCAGTAGGAGGCGGAAAAGTATAATTGATACATACCTATACAAATATTTTAAACTGTCTACAACTTGCATAGTTTTATTTCACAGAGTTCGTTGATACAAGCCATCTTACGAGAATTGTCACTGTCTAAAGGAAGTATTTCAGTGCATGGTGTGGTATCATACGCATCCCAACAACCCTGGTTATTTGCAGGTTCTGTTCAAGGAAATATTCTTTTTGGTTTGCCAATGGATAGAAACCGTTACAATAAAGTAAGGCAGTCGTGCCTAATTTAAACTTG
Organism: Acyrthosiphon pisum; assembly: GCF_005508785.2. Classification (NCBI taxonomy): domain Eukaryota; kingdom Metazoa; phylum Arthropoda; class Insecta; order Hemiptera; family Aphididae; genus Acyrthosiphon; species Acyrthosiphon pisum. Next base: position 47,056,131 of record NC_042495.1, on the reverse strand, counting down.
AAACATGCTCCGTTATGTTTATAATTAAAATGTATTATTTCACTGGTAAATAGATTATAGAAGTATGTGCGTTAAAAACAGACTTGGATCAATTTCCATATGGTGATAGAACAATTGTTGGAGAAAGAGGAATTTCTCTTAGTGGTGGACAAAGGGCAAGAATAAATTTGGCCAGGTATAAAAGAAATACGATTTATTAATCATATTTTGATGTTTTGAAATATTTTACATTAGAGCTATATACAAAGAAGCAGATATTTATTTACTGGATGATCCTCTGTCGGCTGTTGACAATAATGTTGGCAAACACTTATTTGCAAAATGTATTAAAGGTAATGCCATAGTAATTTCTAATTAATTGTATACAATATTATAATGTATTATACCTAAATTAACATTACAGAATTCCTCAAAGAAAAAACATGTATACTTATTACTCATCAATTACAATACTTAACCAATGTAGACCAAATAGTATTAATAGAAAATGTAATTATTTAAAATTGCCATTAAAAATATATTATAGGTTAAAATATTGGTATATATTTAACGAATTCTTTGTTATTTTTTTACATAACAGGGCAAAAAAATAGCCGAAGATTCGTACAAAAACCTTCAAGAATCCGGATTAAATTTTACCAAAATGTTAGGGTCTCCAATAGAACCTGTGGTAACGTCTGATAATGAAGTTATTACGAAAAGTAATAGACCAAAATTTCGAAGCCAAAATTCCATTTATACTCGACAAGTGTCTGTGTTGAGTGTTACGTCAACTGTCGAAGAAAGTAATTACAATAATGTTCAGGTTGAAGTTGTAGAAATTGTTGAACCTATTGAAGTAGCTGAAACTCGCTCTTTTGGAAATTCTGGATTCAGTAATTACTTATCATATTTCTCTGCCGGCGGACACAAGTGCAAAATATTCTTATTTCTATTGATATGTATCTTAACTCAAATACTATCTTCCAGTGGTGATATTTGGATAACTTACTGGTAGGTATCTAATATATAAAATCAGTTTAATTTTAAAATAATCCAAAATGTTTTGATCAAACAAATGTCGTGTTTTAAAGGGTAAATTTAGAAGAACACGTTTTTCGTCCAGTTAGCCATTTAGAACCCGAGAATAATAGTACACCGACAAGATGTAATTCATCCAATACATTAATTCAATGGATAGTAGATCGTCAAACATGTATTATCGTGTTTACTGTAATTACAATATCTGTTATAATATCTACATTAATTAGATCAGCTTTCTTTGTATCAGTATGCACAACATCTTCTACAAATCTACATAACCGTATGTTAGGATCAATTATAAGAGCAACAATGTACTTTTTCAATAAAAATCCATCAGGTAATACATACAAAGACATAACACATTCCTATCTAACATTATGACGTAAAATAATACCGATCAATATTAACATTTTAGGAAGAATACTTAATCGTTTTTCGAAAGATATAGGATCTATTGATGAAATGTTACCTTTCGTATTAATGGATGTTATACAAGTAATATAAGTATAATATTATATTACGTATATTGGGTCTAGTTAAATAATATAAAAAACATAAATTGTTTTCATTTAACATTTTTAAGATTGGATTGATTGTGATTGGAATATTAATTATTGTTGGAATAACCAATCCATACCTTATTATACCGACATTAATCATAGTGGTCATATTTTTCAAAATCAGAAATATTTATATGACAATATCACAAAGTATTAAACGTTTAGAAGGAGTCAGTAAGCAAACATTATAATTTTAACTAGTTTATATAAGACAAATAATTCATAAAACCAACTACATTATATAATTTGATAAATATTAGCACGAAGTCCTGTATTTACTCATTTAAATGCATCCCTTCAAGGAATAACAACTATAAGAGCATTTGAAGCAGAACAAATTCTTTCCGCAGAATTTTCCATCCATCAAGTGAGAACAATTAACTCTTTTATTTTTCTATATTTACAATTTCACCAATGATTATTATGAAAAAATTCTAGGATTTACATTCTTCAGCTTGGTATTTATTTATTTGTTCGAGTAGAGCGTTTGGATTTTGGTTGGATTTAACCTGCCTTATATATATAAGTATCGTGACGTTTTGTTTTTTATTTATTGGCAAAGGTAAATATCGAGTACACCATAAACGATATTTTATGTAAACATATTTATATTACATTTTAAATGATACAATTTTATCTTAGACACATATAGTGGAAATGTCGGTCTTGCTATAACTCAGTCAATAGGACTAATTGGTTTATTTCAATGGGGAATGAGGCGGTCGGTTGAGCTAGAAAACCAAATGACATCTGTTGAAAGAGTACTCGAGTACACAGTTTTACCCCAAGAACCAGGACTTGAATCACCTCAAAGTACTAGCGAGTAGATTAATTTAAATAAAAATGATATGCATAAGATAAAATACATATAAAATACTTTTATGAATTCGTAAAAATCGTTTTCAGATAAAAAGCCACCAAAAGACTGGCCTGATAAGGGTCAAATAACATTCAACAATTTTTATCTACGATATGACATAGATACGCCTTATGTCTTAAGTAATCTAAACATTAACATTGAACCTACAGAAAAAGTGATTTTAAAATAATAAGGAGTATATATTTAAAAATGTTATATTGAATATGAATTATGTTTGGTAAATATAGATTGGAATTGTCGGTAGAACTGGTGCAGGGAAATCATCGTTAATTGGAGCATTGTTTAGATTAGCCCTCAATGAGGGTAATATAACTATCGACAACCTTGAAATACATGAGTTGGGACTACACGAATTACGATCCAAGCTTACTTTTATACCTCAAGAACCAGTTTTATTTTCAGGAACCGTACGCAATAATTTAGATTTATATGATGAATATTCTGATCACGAAATTTGGAGTGTATTAAATGAAGTAAATGTATATCCACTTGAAATTAATAGATTTAATTAAAACAACTAGGTATAGTTTCAAATGTTTCAATTTAGTATTAAAAGATACCTAGTTATCAAAACTTTTACTAATAATATACTAATAAGTAATATTTTGAAATGTTAAGAGCAGGGCTTGCAAACGTTATAATAACGTTATGATTATAACGTTATATTTGATAAAAAACGATTGAAATTTGTAAACGTAATTATAACGAAAAACGATAAACATAAATAAAAAAATAACACAAAACAAAACGTAACGTTTAACAAAATATATGATATATCATTAAACAAAACATAACGCAAAACGGTATAATTTATATTGTATTCCATTAAACGAAATAATTAATTTCCAATTATTTAATAATACTTAGTATTATTCAATTATTAATTTTATCCCGTATCCGGTCTATCCGGGAGATCCTGTATTAGATTTATTTTAAAATTTAATAAGAAGGTATTAATAGAATAATTTAATTACCAATAGCTAATAATAGTGATACTCTGATAATATTGTACTGTACTATCTGTACTACGGTCGGAATTTATACCATTCAAGTTATTCAACTATTGTGTTCGGTGATCAGTTTGCTCAGATTTGTTCAGTCGTCAGTGTTTGTGTAATTGTTGTCAAATGTTTAATATTTATATTTTATACTAATATACTAATAGTTTTAAAGAGCATTCGTATAAAATAAATGTTGACAAAGTATGTCAAAACAATCAGAGTAAAATATGTTTGAAACATAGATTCCTGCTTAAATGATATTCTCAAGCACAATAATATTGTAAAACTTCCTAAATAATTTTAACATTTAAAAACCTAATAATACATTCAAAATTTCAAAATAATGATCATGATTTTTTTTTTTATATTTATTATTTTATAATAAAGTCCTTAGAGCCTAGGCAATTTATTAAATTCAATAATACATTATTATTTATAACTTAAGATTAATTATCATCATACTGTTTTATCATTTATTTTGTTTCCATTTCTGTACGAACTATGTATATTGTAATTTAATCTGTATCACTGTACTCTATATTTTGTGAATAATATGTAATTGGGATATTTAACCCATTTAATTAAATAAATAAAATTACACAATACCTACTTAAAACTCAGAATAGGGAAATTATGTCCCTAAAAAAGGTCATAATCATATACTTTTAAATTGCGGCCTTTGTACTTTTAAAACAGGTATCTAAATGCTTTTAAATTTTAAATAACGATAAACGCAAAAATTGTATAACGTTTTAATTATGAATAACGTTAAACGCAAAACTTGTATAACGTTTTAATTCTGAATAACGATAAACACAAAAGTTGAATAACGTTTAAAATTTGTATAACGTTTTGATTGTAAATAACGTAAAACAATATTTTTTTTTCAAATGCAAGCCCTGCTTCATAGCTAATGTTC
>NC_042495.1:47031639-47051367 GCF_005508785.2 Acyrthosiphon pisum | reverse complement strand
AACACAAAAGTTGAATAACGTTTAAAATTTGTATAACGTTTTGATTGTAAATAACCGTAAAACAATATTTTTTTTTCAAATGCAAGCCCTGGTTCATAGCTAATGTTCTGAATGGTATATAAGACTACAATAAATTATTTTAGTCTTATTTATTTCTGAACTTTTTGAAATAACTTTTTATTTTATGTAAAATAGTTATAACTAATGACACTTATTAAAACCGAGCTACTCTTTTTATCAAATATAAGGAACTTATTTTAACATTAATATGTTTTTTGGATGGATACACGTTTTTTATTTCTGACTGATTTATCGTAGGGTTTTGTTGTCCTGGCTTCTTATAAACAGAAACATATTTATGATTTACAGATTTTCTTTCTGTATGAAAAATATCGAGTAGCGTACTTTTACGTTATTTTATTCAGTTGATTTCTTTTCACTTCAATAGTTGATGTGAAATATAATTTTTGTAAAAAAACAAATTTTTATTCGTATATATCAGGCATTCATAATTTTAAAGTGAGAACTATATAATTACAACTTATACATTAGTATAAATATACGTATGAATTATAAGTGATAATGGTAATTTTTTTTTTTAATAAGTAATTATACAATCGTAATTTATCAGTTGACGCAATAAATGAATAAGCATAATGTTTGAATAAAAAAAAAAACCATGAGTATATTTCAAAATAATAAAATGTTAATAAAAGATAGTAGTGTTAAAAAAAATGGTATATAAATCAAAATTATAAATTATAAATATTCTTAAGAGAAAATAATATATATAAATGTATAATTTATGTTTTACCAAATAACTATTTATTAATTTTTATTATTAATTACTAAATAATAGTTTTGTATTTGACTTCGCAAGATTAAATTTTATTTATATAACTTTATTATGTTAATTATTTAGGTATTCACCATGGAAGCAAAGAACATGACGCATTTATCGTTTTTTAATATTTTAAATTAAATTCTAGGTTGAACTTAAAGATATGGTGGAGGATTTACCAAATGGTCTAAACTCAAAAATGTCCGATGGCGGATCTAACTTTAGTGTCGGCCAAAGACAATTGGTGTGTTTGGCTAGAGCAATTTTGCAAAACAATAGAATTCTGGTATTAGATGAAGTCACTGCAAATGTTGATCATCGGTATTGGATAATAAACATTATGTTATCATAAAAACAATATTCCTTTAATCTTTTTCCGATATTATTGTTATTGTTTTACAGGACAGATGCATTAATTCAAAACACAATTAGAAATAAATTTCGAATGTGCACAGTTTTAACGATTGCTCATCGTTTGAATACTGTAATGGACTCTGACAAGATCCTTGTAATGGACGGCGGAACAGTGGCGGAATTCGATCATCCATTTAGATTATTGAAAAACCCCAACGGAATTTTCTATAAAATGGTGAAACAAACTGATCACACCACTGCGCGTTTGTTACATAATACGGCTGCGGAGGTATACGTCTTCATAATAATTTTAGTCTATATACCTAGTTTATACTATCCACTCCTTTCTTTATTATCGTAATGACCTATATAATCAAAATTTTATGTTTTTAAGAATTACAAGAATATCGATATACGAAGAAGAACCCTTAAAGAAGTTTGGTGAAAAGTAAATAGTATTATATAACTTAACTAGGGCATTGATTTATATGTATTTTATTTTCACTAAGACTTGATGAATTAATATTTAGGCAAGTGATAAATTCGTTTCACGTGATTTTCAATTGAAGCTATATTTGATTTTACATAGTCTTACATATTTCGTGATAAATACATGTTTTTACATATTTCTCACATGGGTACTCACTACTCATAGGACACAGACTCTTTTGACAATTATTTAAACTAATATTCTATTACTTTTTTTTTTTTTTTTAAATTAATCTTTAACTTTGGTAGCAAAGGGCATTAGGCTTATTTTATACATTACATTTTACTTATTTATTATAACAAATCGATTAAATTTTCTAAAAATTCAATAACCACGCAACGTGCAGTACCTAGTGTATGTTTTGTGCTTTAGTCTAATTTGTTCGTATACGTGTTGAGTAGAAATTAAATTTATTTATTTCTTATAATTTCTCAAATCGTACCAAAAGTGCGATCATCTAAGTCTGGAAAATCTGCAAAATATGTTTCCATTCGTGATTTCCTAATCAAGATCTATGTATTTGTTTTTAAATATTTATTTCAATAATCATATTTTTTAAGATAATATTGTAAATTAGATCATAATAGCGCCATGACATATTTTGAGTTTTTAACATATTCTTATGTACATTTTTTGACTTTTGGTCGTATAAATACTAATTTTTGTAATACAAACACATATAAATCTGTGCTCTAATTATAACCAAGTCCGGATTAAGGGAGGGTCCATGGGGGGGCATGGCCCCCGGGCCTCGATAGTTAGAATTTATTTAGGAGCCTCAGATTCTTCCATTATTTTTTTCATTATAGACTATAACACTGCATAAGTCACCTAAAAAAAAATGTATGATTATTTAGTGAGGAAAAAAGCTTGTAAATTATAATTTATAAATAAAGTTATTATTTATTATTTATTGCTATGTACCAAATACCTATATATATTTATGTTAACGGACCTAATATTAAATAATATAATATACATTATTTTTTTTTTTCATTAAAAACATTTACTTTGGCCCCTGGGCCTCAAAATGTCTTAACCTGGGCTTGATTATAACTTATATGTAACAAAATTGATTATTTTGAGTGTAACGCTACTTTATAGATATCTTTATTTATACCTATAGTCTATACATTATACATTATAAATTATGTTTGATGCAACGTATAAGTAATAATTTTACCAAGTAATTTTTATGTAAATGTTTAATAATATGCTTATTGGATAGTCTGGAATATTTATTAATATTTTATAGTACCTATATATCTATTATCTGTGTTAGGTATATATTATATAACGATATTATGTTTGCTCACCGTCTTAGGTTATTGTTTAATATAAATTATAAGTATACATTTGTTAACAGACTATGATTGCGTATCGCGTATGTACTATAAGGCTCCTCATATATTGTTACAATAGCATTTGAAAAATATTTAAAATACATAGGCACAATTTTTTTTAAGCATTTAAAGTTCGAATTTTGACAAAATTTATCAAATTTAAAATTAAAAAATGATTTTGTAGTTAAAATTGTATAAAATGTTCACCTTTTATAGCTAAGGATTGAAAATTTTAAACAAGGTTCCTCGTAAATAGGTTATATATAAATTGCTTTATTCACAATAATATCATCAAATATAATTACTAATTAGTAATAATATTACTAAGTATATTTGATATTATTTATGATATTATCATAGGCTGACTGACCGTTTTTGCTCAAAATCGTTTTTTTTATACAATGATATTATATCATTGAATTCAAATTTAACACCATCCATTGCAGTGACCCACTTGTAAGTTGTAACCTACTGTACAGCAGAGCAACACCCAATTTCCCACCTTTTTACTTTTACTACTTATATGCTAATTTATAAAAAAATAATTTACCTCAAAATATTCTGCAATTGGCATAATAGTCTGGTACTAGTTCTAATAAAGCATCAAACGTTTCTAGTACTTTTTCTGGTGGAATAAATATTAAAGTACCAGTCACCTGAGTTTCGAGTTTTATGTTACGATTTTCTGGATTATTATACTGAATTTGTAATACTTCTGTCTAGATAGGTACGAGTGTACGACGATAAAGACATGATATGAAATAAACAAGCGTGTATTTCAACTCCAATTATTTTCTTCGTCGCATTTATTATTGATTGTTCAAAATCCGTCATTACAAATTGTGGTTTTACAGTATTTATTCCAAGCTTTTGTGCCTCTGAAAGTATAACTTCATAAACTTTGGAATACGCTGCTAAGCTGCTTCTTCTTTTGACTCCAGTAATGCGTACACCAATGGAAGTCCAATAACTTGATCAGTTCTGTTATTTGTATGTGTGGTAGGTAAAAATATTGTTGGAACAACTTTAAATGTTCCGTCAACAAACCAGGTAGAACTTCATTAAAAGTCTCAAATTTACTTTTGTTTCAAAAATTATTATTATTCCACATGTTAACTGATAATCGAAAACTTCAAATAAATAGTATAGTAAAAATTTTTCTCCTGCAGTCATAGTTTGTTAAAAGTTAATAAGTAATTCATGCGATTCGTTCATAGTTCAAGGGTTCGACTGCATATTTTTAACACGTTGTCGTGGTATTGCCTTGTCAAAATGCAAATTATTTTGGAAAACATTAAATTTGGAAAAATATATTATATTGGAAAAATTTGTACATCATAAATATTTAAATTAGAGAAATTAGATTAGGAAATTATAATTGGGAAAAATTGACTGGAAAAACTTTACTTGTAGGTAGGTTTTTTAAAATAATATTAGCACAATAGATGCAGTAAATTTATGTAAAAAATAATAATTTGGAATTCGGTCAATAATATTAATTTCGATATCAATTAATGTGATGGAAATTTCTTTGTTCTCGCATACAGTATTTTCTTCTGATAAACGATTATGTTCTGTTTCCTTCAATGTATAAGCCAAATGCGTAATAATATTTAACTAGACTCATGCATAACACCGACTGACGAATAGAATTATAATTATTATGATTATCTAGGTATTATTAATTTTAATCATCTAAAAAAAAATAAAAACAAGTGACTGTAATTATGACTGAGTATTTAATATTATAATTGTATTATTATTTATTTTTATTTTGTATGACCATAGAGAATGCAAGTACAGTATTAGTTATTAATTATTACTAATATTATAAAACTGAAGAGTTTGTTCGGTTGAATGCGCTAATCTCGGAACTACTGGTTCGAATTGAAAAATTATTTTTTGTGTTGGATAGTCCGTTCATTGAAAACGGCTATAGGCTATATTATAACATCACCTTACGACCAATAAGGAGCCCAGGGAGGTGCTCAAAAAAGGATTTTGAAATTTACGATGGAAATATTTGTTTATAAAATTATTGCTAGTAGAAATAGTAGGTATTTATTTACTATTGGTTAATCGGGCAGATGAGGTACAAACCTATTTGTCTACCAAGTTGGTTGAGTTGCACTCTTATAGCAACTCATCGCCGTTGTCCGCGATCCAACGTAATCGGATTGCCTACCAGCATAAGCATAATAATAATATATTATAACCACATTCATTTGGTGCTATATTTCTGTACTTCAAAATTAACAAAATCGTGTTATTTAGCAGTATTTAGGTACCTACCTACACTAGCTGTGATTATAAATCTGTGGTATATTAACACATCTCAATACTAATTACCGCAGTGAGTTACACCAAAAACTCAAAAGGTGTTGGACAATGAACAATCACAATTTTTTTAAGAGGTGTCATTTTTTACGGGCCACGAAGTGCGCGGGTTCAGCTAGTAGTATAATATAAATATAAATATACATATAAATATATACATAAATTGTATACGATAATTACGTGTCTATACTGTTTTTGTTTTTGACTATGCACAACCTAGTATATTTTTCGCGCATGCGCAAAAGTATGAAACAACATGACGTGCAGCGCAGTCTACCTTCACCACGGTATCTACTACCGTGCTCCGTTTATGAAATCTATCATGGCTTAAATCCAACGTTATCACTTATCACTAATCAGTAATCACAATATCCATTATAATCATTTTTCTATGCGTCCAATTCTGAGTTCAGACTTCAGAGTTCAGGCAGCTTCGCAATAATAAATAATAATTGCATAAATCATTAATTATATTATACCAATTTAATATACACCCTACCTATTGTATGGCCACCACCATCGTCTCCGACCATCGATGTACGATAATTTAATAGAATATTCTTAAAGCTGTGTATATAGACCATATTCCATCACATCGGCGCCTCGTCAATTTGATAGAAACCTACTAAAATCTGCAAAACGTAGCTACAAACCTAGTAAGAAAACACCTCCAACGACTTCACGAGTAAGTTATATTTCAGGTAAATGATTTTACTACAATAATAGTTGATAACAAATCGTTTCGTTCTATTATAATATTGTGCCCATTGCCTAATTATCTCGGATTAATCTACTATTTAACCAGTCGCCAGGACTGGAAAGTGGAAATAATATGTAGGTATAGTTATTAGTTATATAGCATGTTACTATTCAACATTTCGATGGCTTTAAAGGCATTCTTTATGAATGATGTATCAAACTATCAACCATGGTCCATGAACAAAATTCGTTTTCGCATCAGCTTTCCAACTTGCGGTTGTGATTTATGAAAATTCAAAAATCCCGCCCGGAATTAGATAACTACATTTATTTATATTATACTCTTCTAAGTATATATATTATATCCTCTAATATACTTATGTATTATGTATTTGTCTGTGGCATAAGTAATAATGCTGTGACCCAGTGACCGCGGTGAGCTAAAAGTTTCAAACCTACGCCGAACTGCTGAAGTGCAATCATATAAGTAAATGATTTCTATTTAAATTTTTCTGGTGATGCCTACAGATGTGTATAATAACTAGATACCCGACTTCTTCTTATCAATGACGCTGGCAGCCATTTACAACTAGGGCGAAATAGTATTATCAGTATATATGTATATATAAGTAAATATGTATATGAATAAATGTAAACATTTCCAAAGTTGCAAATGGCGTCGGGCATCATAATTTAATAATGTTGTTGTATATGGAGTCGGGTATCTAGTTATTATACATATCTGTGGTGATGCCCTGATCATAATAGTTTATTCAGTTTCTTGATGAGAACCATTATATTGTTAATTAGTCGATGAACTAGTGTCTAGTGTACTGTGTAGGTACATAATTTATACATTTGCTACCTATTTTTCTTTTAATTTTATAATTAAATATCAATATTATATTATATTTTTATTTTTATTATTTATATTTTATAATAATATTATTATGCAGCCATGCCATGACGCCGTACTATACTACAGGTTATCTGAACTATCTGAACCATAGACATAATATAATTTATAGAATTCTATTATATGTCTATGATCTGAACAATCGTTTATCACTATGTACTATATTGTACCATACTATGGGTAGTTTTTACTTTTTTACACTATTGTTTGTGGGAGGGGCTGAGGAGAGTATTATTTTTTTTTATAAACGGTAACACTGCGTTATTCCTTGCGTCTATCACATGAATAATAATTCATATTTCATGGTCTATCAAAAATCTTAATATTATTATATCACATAATATTAATAATATATTATTATCAAAAATAATAAATGTCAAGCTATTAATTATTTACTCAAGAAATATTATCCTCAAGTAATTAATGATACCAAACTTCGATTTGCACTTTTGTAGCGATCGTAGCCCTTAGGTACGTCGTGTGTTCAATTCGCATACTGCATTTCTGCCAGGTAGTAGGTAGGTACGCCATACGATTAGTTGATGTCGGTTAAATATTTTATTTTTTCCGTTATTAATTAGGTAAATATTGCATAATTAATTCTTGACGATTTCTGTTAAGGTGAAAATGGAAAACGTACAGCAAAGTTCGAATGGATCTAGTTTCAATGATTACAACGATGTTAATTTGACCATACGGATTCTATTTCATGGCAGAGTATGTTGTATATTTTTTATTTGTAAATTATGTTATTTAAGAGCACGCTTACACTTGCATTTGTTGTCTGTATGACTATTTTCAATATTTATGTTTTTAAGTTAGGTAATCCATTATTAAACTTAAAGACAATAACATTTTCTATACTCTCGTCTCATTTTCTCAATATTCAGAAGATGGTAGAATATTTTATAATACCATAAAAGTATGATTTTGGATATGACCAACGAGAGAGCACAGCCTATTGTTATTATCGTAGGTTTGATACTATTGGTAAATGTTTAATGTGCTTATTAAAGCTACATAACCTATTACCTATTGAACAAAACTTTCAGAACCTAAATGTTATATGTGTAGAGACTACTTGTGCATGTGTATTATATAGTGTGATCTTAAGAATAATCTTGGATTAATAAATGATTATGATTTATAATTTCAAGATTTTTATTCATTTTTTATTTTATAATATTACCAGTATGTCAAACATAAATGAAAAACAACATTGATTTACTTATAAAATATATAATTTTTTTTTTAATAACTGTACTTGCCTAAAACATTGAAACAAAAAACAATTCTTAATGATGTTTCTGATTTATAAGTAAGCAATAATTATAAGATAAATGTAGTATCTTTTCAAAATGTAGTTTGCAAATTGTAAACTAAATGTGTGCACTTTGTTTTATATTATATGCACGTGGTATATTATTGATTTTTATGATAAAATACATTTCTTTTTTTAACTTTAGGAAGTAGGAAATGTGATTGGTAAAGGAGGTGAAACTGTAAAAAATATAAGAGACCAGGTAAATAGTTAAACAATTGTTCAATTTATTTATATTTTAAAATAATTTAATATTTTTTTAGTCTGGTGCTAGAGTTTTAATCTCTGATGGTTCAACTCCAGAACGTATCGTGACCATTACTGGAACTACAAATGCAATTTGTAAAGCTACTGAACTTATTGGACTAAAAGTCGAAGAAGTAAGAACTTTTATGAAAATATAAATTTAAAAATTACATTTTTAATTTTTTTTTTTAGTTTTTTGAGAGACAAAATGGCGATTGGAATGGCCCAAAAGCACCTTTGACTTTTAAGCTAATTGTACCAGCATCTCAATGTGGTTTCATAATTGGTAAAGGAGGATGTAAAATAAAAGAAATTAGAGAATCTAGTGGAGCTGCCATACAAGTAGCATCAGACATGTTACCCAATTCAACTGAACGTCTAGTTTCAATCACTGGTACTACGGGAACAATATCTCAATGTGTTTATCAAGTGTGCAATGTACTATTAGATGTAAGAAAAATAGAATATTTATTTCAAGCATTAAGTAAATTATATTTGAAGTATAGTATTCTGGTGGACACACGAGATAAAATGATCTATAAATATTAATAATGTTAAGGTATTAAAGTTTATTAGACAATGATTGAAATGTTTTTGATTTTTGAATCAGTGTTATTTCTATTAGGTAGACGAGTAAGATAACTTTCCAAGGCTCAAAGAAATTTAACTATAAATAAGTCATAAATTAATAATTTCCCTGTCCAAACTGAAATAAAGTACTTAGGCATAACACTTGATAAAAGACTAACCTGGGGCCCACATTTAAAAGAAAAAAGAAAATCAGCGAACAATAGACTTCACCTCCTCCGTCCACTGCTTAACTCCAAAACAAACTTATTATATATAAGTCAATCATAAGACAAGTTTGGTCTTATGGAATAGCAATCTGGGGTCCAGCAAAGCCCTCGAACATCAGGCCAATTCAGGCTTTTCAATCAATTGCGCTAAGGTTAGTAGCTAAAGCCCCCTGGTACGTTTCAAACTCTACCTTACACAACGACTTAAAAATAGCAACTACCACTGAACTCGCCAAAACAATGTACAAAAATTTTCACCAAAATTTAAGCACACATAGCAATACTCTAATATCACACATGTCCTCCCTCACCCTCCAAAAAACCCGCCCCGCAGACTAAAGCGTAAATGGTGTAGAGACCTTTTAAATTAATAAAGGAGGTGTTACCTTTGGGTTTCTTCCTCATCACGTTATTCATGCTACTTTATTCTATTTTTTTTTTTATCAAATTTGCTTATTGTAATTATTATGTAATACCGATTGTAAATTGTCTTTCTTAATAAAAATTAATAATTTGACATAATAAAATTAAGTTCTGTTGGTGTTTAGGCAATTAGCCATATTTTTTTTTTTACAAAATAGTATTAATAAAAATATGAAGACATAATTATATTCTGGCAATTCATTAGTCACAATTACTAGAAAATCTCCTTAAGGGGCCTCGCTACGGCTATTATTTAAGGGACATCATTTAGGACATTTCTAATCTCGCCTTAGCCTCACGGGATCTATGTGTTAGTTGCAAATGATTATTATTAGTGTGAGTGAAATTCAAAGGGGTACCAATATTTTACGCACATGCGCATGTCAATAACTCAATAACATTATAAACTTCACTGTACAAATTTTACGAAAACTTACTTATTGTTTTGAAAAAATTTAATTAAATTAACGTAATCTGGTTTTGATTTTGAAAAAATAAATTCAACAGTAAAATTTCTGTTTATTGTGCGATACACTCCATTTATATTTTTAATTTTCAATCACCATAATATAAGATTTAATTTTTGCTAAGTGTTCCTTACAATCTATAACCAATTTTCTGTTGAGTTCAAATTTTTCCAAAATCAAAATCAGATAATGCAAACTTACAACTTACAGTCCTGAGGTAATATTAAATATCTAATATAATTTATATATTTTCAGTCGCCACCACGTAGTGCAACAATCCCTTATGATCCTCGTAGTAAAACTTCAGGATTTGCTAGTAGTGCAGTTGGTAATGATGTAAGTTTCTTATTACTAATTAAGATTTATAAATAATGTTCATTTTGTAAATATTTTAACATTATTTTAGTTTGGAAGACAACGCACTAATCCTTTGGCCAGTCTTGCAGCTCTTGGGTTAGGAACTGCATCAACTGGAGGTATCAATCCAGCTGGTATGTATTAATATGTTTTTAAAATTTAAACAGTAGTGACAAAACTTGGTTTTATAATGATTATATATAGTATAATATATATTATATAGTATTTCAAGCAATTCCCATTTTCCCTTAATTGTTATGTTGCTTTTCCCTGCGCTTTTGAAAACTATTGAGAATTTTTTTAAATTTTACCTCCCGAATGTACCAACTAGATTCACTTTCCCATCAAACAAGATACTGTTCAAGAAAATTGAAGAAGTTTTACTGCCCCAAACCGTGATGACAGACACAAAAAAAACACATCATTGTAAAATCAATACATTCATCGCTCTGCTCAGAATCTAAAAAACTTTACGACAATATCTATGACTACCTTTTACTACTCTTTTATCCTCTTTTTGTCATTAGAAACAAACAATTTATGGATATGAATGATTATGTTAATTAATTTTCAGTTAATACAATTTACATAATTCAAATAGCTTATAGATGCATACTTGAAAATCATTTTTGTGTGTGTTTGAACTAATAAATAATAATACATTCTGAGTTTTTAAATTAAACTATAAATAGTAAAGTAGATGGATGTTTTTTAAATGCAATTAACCAGTTAACCTTTTGTATGATTTTTGTATTAAATTAAATTAGATAAAAAATTATGTGTTTAGCCTTGGCTGCATTGGCTGGAAGTCAGTTGAGAACAGGTAATCGTCAAAACCGAAATGGTAGTGGGGAACATAAAAATCAAAATTCTAATTCAAACACTGAGACAATATCTATGACTGTACCTAATGATTTAATTGGATGTGTCATTGGCAGAAGAGGAAGTAAAATCGCAGAAATACGGTAAGTTGTACCAAACATAGTATCCTACTCAATGTAAAAATTAATTTTTTTTTTTTATTACTCACTGATAGGTTTATGATGACTTTTTAAAGATGTTTTAGATACATTTTTTTTTCTTAAATTGATTAATTTTGTATTGTATATTTTGTTAATATACATAAAATATAACATTAATCAGTCTGGTGGTTATAATACATTTTTACTGTGATTATAATTTTCAACACTTTCATAAGTTAATATTTCTATTATGAAATTATTTGTCCTGTGAATTTTCATTTCAAGTTCGTACTCAGTATTCATTAAAGCTTAAAACTATAATTTTTCTTAATTTAAAAGACAATCAATTTAATAATTATTATTTATACTAACAACTAGAATAAATAGTTTTAATGAATAAGATACTGATACTCTTCATCTAGAGTCTAAATCACATGTATTGATCATATTAATGGTACCTAACATTTGAAATTAATTGATTGATTTTTTTTAAAAAAAATAATAAATATTAAATATTAAATATATTATGTGTATGTATTTTATATAGACAAATAAGTGGTGCTTTAGTGCATATAGCTAAAGGCGAAGGAACTCATGAAAATGGTGAAAATGAAGATCGACATATAACAATTACAGGAAACAAAGATTCTATTTCAGTTGCCAAGTACTTAATTGAAATGAGGTACAACTTCATTACTAAGTTTAAGACAATATTCATGGGATCATAGTTGAGAATCCTAGTGTTATCATTAAATCCCTCGTATTGTATTATATGTCCTTTTTTATCACTAATCCCAATTTCTTCTCTAGCGTGGAACTGCAGAAAGCCAATCTTGAGGGGCAAACTCATCCTCTAGTCCTGACGATGGGTCCAGCTCAACCTTGCCCACTCCTCCAACAGTGGCCGCATCTCCTTTGTCGTCCGCCATCCCATTGGCTCAACTATTTGCCAAGCCGGGTGCCATTAATGCCCTATCCAGCTTATCTGCTCTTGGCGGCCTAACCGACCTCTTGGGAGCCTTATCTGGCGCCAATCAATCCCCTCCGATACAGACCACGGGTGTCCATCGCCCGAAAAATTATTTCCAGAGAAACCGCAGTCCTTCAGGCGAAAAAACCAAAGCGGACAGGACCAAGTTTGCTCCTTACTGAATGCTAATTGATCCCAAATCCGCCAATATTCATATTAATGTTTGGTCCTACCCATCTTCAATTCTTTATTTTTAAGTAGTTTTTCATTATTTTATAATTTATTTAGCTATCATTAAGAAAACTTCTAATTTTTGAAAGTCTGAAGAAAATTCTAAAAAACATTCTTTTGTTTTTAAAAAATTTAACATGGTTGATTTACTTATGGTTAAACTTCAAACATTATGGTTACAAATCTCTTTCATGGGTGGAATTATTGCATTTTAAGGTTTTAGTCTATCATTTTTATTTAATATATTTTATTGTGTCCAATTTATAATATTTCACTTTTTAGTTTAAATTGTTTCCAATCACTACTTATAGCCTATATCTTAAGTTCTTACATTATATTTTTGTAGATCTTATTGATAATGTGTCTTGTATTCCTTATTTTATTTATTTATTTATTAATTTTTAAAAAATTAGTATGAAATCCAATAAATAAAATCTGCTCTGCTTACATTTGTTTATATTATATTTTTGTAATTACATAATGTACTTACGGGTTTTCAAATATTAATAAG
This sequence comes from Acyrthosiphon pisum, assembly GCF_005508785.2. Lineage (NCBI taxonomy): Eukaryota > Metazoa > Arthropoda > Insecta > Hemiptera > Aphididae > Acyrthosiphon > Acyrthosiphon pisum. The sequence goes on along the minus strand of NC_042495.1, from coordinate 47,038,102 downwards.
ATAATAACTCGTTTTCTACTTTATGTAGTTATGGAATAACATATTTATGTTTCAGCTTGTCTTTCTATCATTTATAAAAAAAAAAGTTGCTTCATCGGTATTAATATTTTTTGAAGTATTAACTTCATTATTTGTAAAATATTCTTATAACTTAGTTAAGCAGAATACATATAATATATTTATATATATAAAAATGAATATATGTGTGTGTCAGTGTGTATGTCCACATTACCATGGCAACCAGTTATATATCATTTTGAGATTTTTGTCTGTGTGTGTCTCCATATTACCATGACAACCAATTATATATTATTTTGAGATTTCCGTCGGTGGCATGTCCATATTACTATGGCAACCAAATATATATTATATTTAAATTTCTGATGGAATGTTTTGTATATAAATGGTTGCCATGGTGATATGTAAAACATTATTCATATAGAGTTGGACATTTTAATGAACAACAAAATGCACGGGATCAGATATTTTTTGTATATATAGATAGATTAGACCTCTGGGCAGAAGATGGGCTAATTTGAAATGGGAGAGGACCAACCCCCAGGAGGTGCTCAAACAGGGATTTTGATATTTCCGATGGAAATTTTTGTTTATAAATGGTTGTTGTGGGTTTCAAAGCTATAATAATAATAATTATTGGTTTAAAATTGTTATGGTAACCTTTATTATAAATTATATTATTATATTATAAAAAAAACATATTATTCATATAGCGTTGGTATTTTTAATGGGCAACGAAGTGCGCGGGATTAGCTATAAACATATATTTTTATTTTTTATTTCTAAAGTGTCATCACAAGCATTTTGAAATTTATCTTTGACGCAATCAAAAATTTGGCCCCTAATTTATTTATTAAAATAATTAAGTTAATTTAATACTAAAAGGTTTGAATATTTTCTAGGAAGTACTCCTTCAGTATGCTATCTAGTATTTTATATTGTATATTCTATGTACAATCATCAATTCTAACCCCTAAGTATGCATATGCTACATTTTACTTTACAATATTTTTTGTGATACGTATAATACGAAAGTAAATGTATAATAGTTGACTAATTTATTTTATTTAACAATATAAATATATCGTATTATTTGTCATTGCCTAAATTACGGGAAAAAAGATTTTAAGTCTTTTTAAATAATAATGTCCATTTAATATTTTTAATTTTCTTAATTTTGTTTCATTCTTTGTCATATTTCTCCATCCCCCCACACACACAATATTATACTATTCTTATAATGTTGAAAAACCTTAAGTAATATACTAGATAGTAAAAATAAAAATATGGTAGATAGCATATTGAATGAGTACTATGATGATGGTAAAAAACCACAAAGCAATGTTTTTTACTGTTAACATTAATAGGACGTCGTACCCGCATATGTTGTCTCCGTCTTACAAACGTACGACATAGCAAATTTTCGTTCGCTAGTTTCAATAGGGTGCTGTCATTTTTGATTTTAGAGTGAATTGACCTATTATCAAACTTTTAGCTAACAACATTATCTGTGCCCTCTCGTTGGTTTTTTACGATTTTTTAATTTTTAAGTGAGTTATCAGTATGTAAAATATTAATGTTTGAAAATGCTCATAATTCACTTAAAAATTAAAATATCATAAAAAACCAACGAGAAGGCATAGATGATGTTGTTACCTAAAAGTTTGATAGTAGGTCAATTCACTCTAAAATCAAAAATGACAGCACCCTATTGAAACTAGCGAACGAAAATTTGCTATAATGTACGTATGTAAGACGGAGACAACACATGCGGGTGCGACGTCCTCTTAATACTCTTTTCGTCTATGTGTTAACATAATTAGTGGTGTTTCTATGCACGTTTTGGTCCGAAGTGATCTTTTCAAAAATGTCTTCAAAATATTTAAGAAAATAACAAACAAACTAATAGTGTAGTTAATTATGTCGCGATGTTAGTTTTTACACATTATATTACATTAATTGTATTGTGATATTGTATTATTACTTATTACACATGTGTACCATGTGTGCACACTCGTACACATATTATAATTACAATTGCACTATAATAATTATATTGTTATAACAAATAAGCAATAATGCATAGTAAAGATATTATCTTGATAAACTTACCGTTAAGTTTACATCCCAACTAAAATTAATTTTCGAGTTATTTTTCCACAGGATAGATAATTCTGGTTAAAAAATTTTGTCAGAGACACCTCTATAGTTTTTAGAATATCGAAAATGATAAATTACACTTTCCATTCTTGCTTCTTGTATCTTGTGTTTAACTTTAAATGGCCTTAAACTAATATTTAATTAATTTTTTGTTTTAATTTAAAATTATATAACAATTATAATAAAACTTAAAAATTGATTTTACACTTATAAAGAAAGTAAATTAAACATTCATAAAAGGTTCTTAGAATAAAGGGTACAAAATAAAATAACATAAATATTAAATAATATATAAAACATACAAATTGTGTATAAGAAATAAAATTTTATTCAATTATTTTGTGGTAAAAATTATTATATTTGTATTTAACATATTATTTTACAATTTAAATCTGAAGATAGCTTTTTAATTTTAATCGAAACTGGTAGTTACCAATAAACACAATTACCACTTTCAACAATCTGTGTTTTATTTATTTGATGTATTATTTATTTTATTGCATTACAATAAACTTAAATATTGTATTACAACTAAAAACACTAAAATTAAATTGAAAATCTATACTTTTTGACTAGTCTGCTTTGTGTTAAAATTTAAAACTAATCACCTAGTATTCATAATAATTGTAAAAGTATGATAAAATAATTAATATATTTTATTTCATTTTTTATTGTACTATAATCCTAGTAATACATTTACATTCATAATAAAATTAAATTTAAATAATAATAATATGTTTGTATGTTTTTTTTAGTTGTATTATTAAGTTTATTGTTTACTTTTAAACTAAATTATCTAAATCAACTTTTTCCTTAATCCCACTTTATGGTCTGTTTCTATGTATAATTTGACACTTCGGTAATACTGTCTACCTATGAAGTGTTAGCTATTTATAATTTTCTACTACATATTTTGTGCTATCTAATGTATAAGCAACTACTTTTACGATTACTATCATAATCCTTATTGATGATTATTTAATAATATGATCTATAGCTACAAGTAAGCTATTTCTTTCCTGAAAAATCCATCAAGATAACACATTAAATGGGTAATTTATATTTAAATTGTATGCTTAAATTATTGTTTCTAATTTTATTATGCGAGTCTGTCATTGTTTTCCTTTTTTATTTTACTGATAATGCAATCCAATATTTACAATCATATATTATTAAGCTGTTTTAGATTTAGATTTACTAATCACATTTGTTTTATCTTTATTTATTTTTAGAAATATTGGTCAAACTGTTGATGTGTTTTAAGGGTGAGTATTTATAATGATCATAATAAATATTTTAAAACAAATAAAAGGATGTCATTGCAATATACTCTCTCTGACCCATGCACAATATACCAAATTTGCATCCAGCAGAGCAGACATTGTGTAATTTTAGTATAGAGTGATTTGACATACTATCAAAGTAAAGAACATTATTTGTGTTTGTATCTGGTTTTTTTTACGATATTTAGATTTTAAAGTGAGATTTGAACAATTTTTAACTAATATTTTACAGCATGCATAAAAATTGAAATATCAAAAAAATTTCAAACGTACAAAAATAGATAATTTTCTAAACTTTATGTTTGGAAATTTGTCAAATCACTCCAATCAGCGTATTCAACTATTTTTCCTCTGTTGGATTCCTTAGGGGTTGAAAAATGATTGCAGACTGACTCCTTAACAAAAAAAAAACAAATAATTTAATTTTTATATATTTACAGATAATTTTGAGGATTCCTAAGGCTCTGCTAACCACATTTTGGGAAATGCTGATATATACCAAAGCTAACAACTCAATCTTGGTTCTACCGTTCTATAGGATGGAAATTTGCTATATTGTGTATGGATCAGAAAGAGAAAACAAATAATGTGCTGAAATCAATATACATTCAGACAATGTAATGTTATATATAATGAATATAGACATTTTATTAATATTTACTTAAGTGATATAATAAGTATATTGTAAAAGTCTAAATAATAAGAAAAGTTGGTTGATTACATTATTTATTGATGACAAATTGTTGTAAATTGTAATCAAAAAAAGTAAAAAGTTAGTTACTTACTTCTTGAGTATTTGTTAATTTCATTATCTTCTATACTTTTTGAAAAAAATCAATGCATACCAATAATATAAATATATATGCCTTTCTATGGAGTGTAGCAAAATTCGGTCCCTCAATAATAATGATAAGCAGTTTTTAATAAGATAGCGGGAACCAAATTATGCCCCTCTCTATATATAACTTGCATAAAAAAAGCAATGGGCTTGTGCTAGTTTTTAATAATGTGTTAAGTCAAGAGAACATTTTATTTTGTGACTAGAGGTATTAAATAATATTAATGGATTTATCAAAGGTGTGGTTGAAAAATTTACCAGTGAATTAACAAGTATCAATAAATTGTTCATAAAGCAGAGTATAGTAAATGTGGAGTTGTTATACACTAAAATAGTGTTATTAAACCGGTATTACCAAGGCTGGGCATCAATGAGTTAAAAAGTTAAGTTACTTTTTTGTAAAGTAATTTTTAACTTGACTATACTCCTTTTCAGAAGAGAATATACCGGTTGGCAACCAATTTATGTCCGGCGGCGCACATTCCCCACTAATTTCCCATTTTTAGCATGATCGTGTGGTTCTCGACGCACCAATCGAATCATTTGACATGCGTGAATGATTACTAATCAGTCAATTAAATGTATACTTTTATTAGGTTAGTTGTTTTCCTAGTATGATCTACATAATTATAAAATATATTATATTGTCTTATACAAGTATACATAAATATTACATAAATAAAAATAAAAAATTGTAAATACCTATTATTAATAATTGTTATATTATTATGTTGTGGTGTTTAATGCACTTATATAAATACAACTTCAGAATTATTATATTCTCGCCCAAACCATTAATTTCAAATTGTTCAACAATAATGCTTAACTTAGTTAAGAGAATTAGTTAATCCGCCCAGCTTTGGCCCTTAGGTATTGTATTAAGCGTAGACACGTAGTATTGTAAGGTATTAAAATTGGTTAAGTTTTTACAATATAATGTCTTTACTCTTTATAACAAAATAAATTAAGTATTCAGATTGAATAATATAATGTTTTTAGTGAATCTAAGCATTTTAAAAATGTTTAAAAATGAATAATTTTAATTTTTAATGTACTGCAAGTCTGGGAGGGTTGAAGTTGAAGTGAAATAGCTATAGGCCTAATTAGGCTAAATCCTCCAAGTTTTATCAGTAGTCCCGTCCCTCCCCTCCCCAATTTTTCAATTATATTTTAGTCTAAATTATTAATTATCAGGGTTTGTGTTGCCGATACAATTTTAGGCCCTCAAGAAAAATGTCCCTAGTTGTGCCTATAGAAATAGTATTAACTATCAAATAATAACATACATTTAACAACAACTACAGATCATAATTTAGGTATTAAATCTGTTAAAAAGTCCTTAAAAATTCAAATGAATATATTTTATCAAATTATTGTGGGCATCAATGATGTTGGGCGGTGACCCTACCTTATAAGCATCCACCAAACATGTTGCGCGTCCTAAAAATAACTGATAACTCTTATTAAATTAATTATTTAATATTTGACTTGATTTCATTCAAAAAAACTTTCTTTTTTCAAATGTAAGCTAGCCCAGATTAAGGATCAATTGGGCCCCGGGACACCATACACTTAGTGGGCCCCTATTCAACTTTAACTTCGAAAAAATTGTATCATTACATATTAACGACTTTATATTATTGTATAATTTTTTACTATACAAAAAATATACAGGGTGTATCTTATGTCATTTTACGCGGGTTTTTTTTAACAATTATGATTCGATGATATTATGGAATTTCGTTAAAACAAAAAAAGACGTGTTTCTTTATTTTTAATAGGCAATTTTTTTAAAAGATTTTTAAACACGCAGATGAACCAATAATAATAAAATCGACTTTATTTTTTCAAATAGTAACCACTATATTTTTTTTATGGATTCTGGTAAAGCTTTTTTTTCTGAACATTTTGACAGTCAAATGATCAATTTTGGTTCGCAAGGTTATTAACTATGGTCCTCTAAAGTTTAGTATAATATATGCATCAATACTTTTAACTGAAATACCTAATTTACAAGAGCTAAATAATTTTTTCTTACAACTACATTTTTATATACGTAAATAGTTTAAATCGGTAATCTAAAATGCTAAAAAAAAACAAACAAACAAACAAATTGTTGGCAAATATAGTTCATTATTTATAGTATTTTTTGTGATATAAAATT
>NC_042495.1:47027633-47031589 GCF_005508785.2 Acyrthosiphon pisum | reverse complement strand
AATTTGTTTTCTTGAAAACTGTATTGGATGCGTTAAAAAATATATTTTAGGGATAATGATGGGCCCCCAAGCTCAATGGGCCTCGGGACCGTGCCCCCTTTACTCCCCTTAATCCGGGCTTGAGTGTAAGCAGAAACATTTTTCTAAAGTTGTATTCACAATACCATAGATTATAGAACATTACAAACAGTAATTTTTACGGGTTGAAAGATAAATTTGACTAAAAGTCGTAATTATTAAAATAATACGAAAAACGAAATAAACGATAGAAAGTATATTATCTATCTCTTTGAGTATGCAATCTAGGGCCACTGATTTATTATTTATCAGTTATCACTATAAATTGATACGTAACGATATTATACCTGTGTTATACCTATGTGTTTGAAGCTTTTTTGAAGGGTGGAAAATACCACAACATATCGAAAAAGACTGATCAAAAGTTTTCAATAACTATTTCTTTCATGTATAAATAAAGACTAATAACACAAAAAATACCATGAATACTATTCTAATAAAAAAAATGCCACAACTATTGAATGTAGAACTTTTATAAACAGGTAGGCACCTAATCTATATTATAATATTATCACAACAAAAACACGTCTTCGAACTCCATGTAAAAAGAAAGTTAAGTAAATTGAATTAAAGTACGCTTATTTTGTTTCAATAATTTATTAACTTGACGAATGACGAGAAATTAATAATTATTTACTTAATAATATACTTTTTATGACTCGAAATAACGTGATCAAAATAAATAAAAGGCATTAGAACTTCATTATAATATTATAATGGACATTTCTATACTTGTCAAAATAATTAAATAATTTCTTTTACATTTACTAAAAAATTCGTTTTTTTACGAACATATCGAACATCCGGTACTCAGTGCAAAATAAATTGTAAAATACAACAGGTGCTGCTTTAGTTAAAATTTAAACATTGTTATATAAACAAACCACTAACATTTTAAAAGTATGAGAATAAAAATTTTAATTAAATAAAAACCAAAAGAATACAATATCATAAAGCCCTAGTTTATAAATTCTACCGTGTGAATAAAATTATGACTACATATTTTAGACCTTATGTCATTATATTATTTATTAATTAATTGTGTGATGTAAAAAAAAACATGTTGAAGAAAGTGTATATTTAAATCTAAAATTAACGATTGTAACTATTGTAATAAAGTAAGCCCATATACTACCTACACTATTATACCAATTAACATGACACCAACCGTTACCACATACCTAATCTTATTTAAGTTTAAAATACATAACCCGTTTTAATATTATTATATATAAAAACATCTTTTTTAAAAGCAATGTTTAACTATGCGTTTTGTATTCAATAAATATATAAAAAAAAACATGTACCTACCAATAAATTATAATATACCAACAAAATACAGAGCTATTGATTTACCTAATATAATTTACTGCTACAGTAAAGTTAAATTTCTGTTTATACCAGGGTTGGCAAAAACCCGGGTTTTTTAGAAAAAACCCAACCTGGTTGGGTTTTAATGTAAAAGTAATAATGGGTGGTTTTATCGGGTTTTTTTCAGAAAAAACCCATCCAAAAACCCAATTGGTTTTATTGTAAAATATTAATGGGCGGTTTTATCGAGTTTTTTTCTGAAAAAACCCCTCCGAAAAAAATTAAAATCGGAATTTTTTATTAAAAATAAAAGATTTCTATTGACCATTAGTGTGTAATTTTTTCTATTTTATTCTTTAAATTGTACCTACCTAATTAAAAAAATAATTATTTAGTTTTTTTCAAATCAATTTAATATTTTAATTAGAAAAATAAATAATACCTATAAGGTAATTTTTTCTGAAAATTAACACAAGTTAAAAAAAAAAATAATAGTGAACTTCTATTTTATTCAGAAAAGTAACCCGGGTTTTTTCAAAAAAAATTAGTGGGTTTAATCCAGAAAAACAGCCCGGGTTTTTTTATGGTTTTTTCAAAATATCAAGTGGGTTTAACCCAGAAAAGCAGCTCGGGTTTTTTCGGGGTGGGCTTTTTTGTGCCAACGTTGGTTTAAACCAATAAAATACAAATATATGTATGTTTAATTATTTATTAATTTTATAGAAAATCGATTCTTCTGCACATCTCCACGTAACACCCTGTCATAAGGGAACCCGGTATTAATAGCAGGGTGTCGCGTAGGGATGAGCAGAATCGGTGTGTTCTCTTGCTGGGCACAGTAAAGATACAACCTATTTTTGGAAGCAGTACTCCATTTTTTACGTGAGTTCAAAGTTCAGCTATGTATCACCAACATGGAAATCGAGTCTCATGTTTGTGAAGAGTTAGGTAATTGTTTAATTTGTCGACAGTTTCCCAAACCGCATAATTTATTATAACATCAATATTCTTTTCATTTTAAAAACAGAATTTTTTACTGTAATCCTGTGTAAGAAAAACGTACTATGCCGTTATATACTCCCCATCAAACGACAAACAGTTATAAACGATGATTAAACGTGGTGAATCATGATTTTGTATTTTACATGATTTTACCTTTGTACGCTGCACCAAGTGACTTACTTGGCACCTATATAAAGAATATAGGTATTAGGTATTTCTTCTTATTTTATAGGTGGCTCTCTATAGACTTACTTATTGATTCATCCTTGTTTTCAATGTCCAAACTGGTATTGTTTACCATTCTTTTGATCAGCTGGTGTTGTGTATTAGTGTTTCACACGTACCTATATCCGTCCATGTAGTGATATATTTTCGTATGGTGATCATTAATATCATGATGCATGGCTATCTCAGATAATATCATTGTATATTAGTATTAACAATAAGCGGGTAAGTGGATGTCGCTCTGCTGTACAGTAGGTTACAAGTGGTTCAATGTATAATGGATTGTATTAAACTTGAATTCAATGATATAGTATCATTGTATAAGGAAAATGATTCTGAGCGAAGACGGTTTGTCAGTCTGGATTTTTTATATTGTTATTATTTATAATATCCTGTAAGTTGAATTAATATAATAAAATTATTATTTTTTATTCGTTTCCATGGTGATATACGAAGAGTTAGAAATTAAAATCTCATTTTAGTAGTTTTTCGTAATTTGTCGGTAGTTTTTCCCGCGGCATTAAATAACTATTGAGAAAATCGAAAAATGACCTCTCGTCCTCTCGAAAGTACCATCTTGATCCAATTTGCTAAAAGATCCGGTACTATATAAAGTATATTGAAATCAAAGCACTCCTTTTGGTAGAAATTTTGTATACAAGAAAAAAAAGGTGGGTAAGTGGATGTCGCTCTGCTGTACAGTAGGTTACAAGTGGGTCACTGTATAATGGATAGTATTAAATTTGAATTCAATGATATAATATCACTGTATAAGAAAAACGATTCTGAGCGGAGACGGTTTGTCAGTCTAGGTATTAGACATACCTATTATAGGTATACTTATCTATAGTATTAAACAAAAATTGACCTATAATAGGTATCAATAATAAATTCCAAATTAATCATATCACAATATCCATTAGGTAACGCGTTGTACATCAACAATAAACCGTGGTACTATCATAGATATTTAATAGTATACTTTAGAAGTTTAAAGTACCCACAAGTAATATTATACAATCACAACAAAATAACTAAAATAGTTATTCCAGGTTTTTTAATATGTAATTTCGTCCAAATTTGAACTTAAAATAACTATAAAAATAAACTGTGCTTATGTATTTCTTAGAATTTTTGGTAACAGAATTAAATATTTACGTGAAATCTTGTTTTAAATTTTCAATCCTTAGATATAAAAGTTGAACATTTTATAAATTTTTAACTACAAAATAATTATTCAATTTTAAATTTGATAAATTTTGTCAAAATTTGAACTTCAAATGCTTATAAAGAAAAATTGTGCCTATGTATTTTTAATATTTTCAACTGCTATTGTGACA
>NC_042495.1:47026315-47027288 GCF_005508785.2 Acyrthosiphon pisum | reverse complement strand
AACAATATAGTAGCCGTAGGAGCCTTGTATTAAATTTTCAAGTATTTTTACTCAACAAATAAAGTTTTATTGACATTCATAGAAAAAAAAACTAATTAAATTGGAAACTGAAATTGTCCGTAAACAGCTCAAAACAAATCAAAATATTTTGAAAATTTTATCATGTATAGAAAATGGAAATATAAACAACCAGTGAAAATTTCATGTATCTACAGTCATTCGTTTTAATGTTACACCAAAAACCAAAATCAATTTTCTCGAAAACAGATTTTGCGTAAAAATTCCCGTTTTTCCTTAATTTTTCTTTTGTTTTTCACAGCGCTTTTGAAAACTATTGGAAAAATTTTACTTTTGACCCCCCAAAGTACCAACTAGATTCACTTTCCTATCAGAAAAGGTACTGTTGAAGAAAATCCAAGCACTTTTACTGTCCTAAAAGGTGATGACAGACACAAAAAAAAATTTAAAAAATAAAATTAAAAAAAAAACACACATCATTGTAAAATCAATACATTCATCGTTCCACTCAGAATCTAAAATAAACACCATTGTAAAACTACTAAATTGATCGCTCCGTTCAGAATTTAAAATATTTAGGTACAATAATATTTTATCGGAATTTACCTATATATTATAATATTATTATACGTACTTAATAAATAAAAAAAAAAAATAAACAGTTATAATAGTGCCTAGGCAAACGCCATAATAGTAGATCCAATATTATATCTATTTTATATTTTGTAAAACTATTTTTAAACACTTTTACCCTTAGTATGAATAGTATATAATATATAATATTAATGTGTCTATCGTACATTTAGACAACTAAAGAACTGTACACGTTCGAATTTTTATTTAGATACCTAGGTACATCGACATTTTCAAAAAAATGATTATTGTATCGCCCCAGAACATTTTTTTTGTTATAAATAAATCTAAGATTTTTAAAATGTGGTCCTCCATATTACAT
>NC_042495.1:47003539-47026215 GCF_005508785.2 Acyrthosiphon pisum | reverse complement strand
ATAAATCGAAAGTAGATAAAACTTCTCTCTAAACTTTCTGATATATCCAACAACAATTTTACATTTTCACAAAAATCAATCAAGTAGTTTTTAAGCTACGAATTTAATCTCTCATATTTGTTTTGAGATAGATTTGTATTTTTAATGAATATTTCTTATTTCTATATTTCTTCGAGTTACAATAGTAATATAATAACGTGTAACCAACAATATTTCAACCATTAAATCAACAACATTTTTTTTTTTTTCGTCAGCTGAAAAAATATTATGTGTGAAATACTCTTCTGCTATTTATAGGAGTTAAAAAAATAGAGATATAAAGATTCTCCAAGTCTCAACGAATCTATTGATAACGTCTAGTAGTTTCTGAGTCTACTAACTTCGGATGAATCTACGGCTACTTTTAGCTGTATAACCCGATTTCATCAGTGAAAAAATGAAAAAAAAAAAAACAATTATTTTAGTGCTATACAGGTGTATATTGGTTTTGGAGTACCTCTCTTTGAATTGAAAAATTAGTTTTTTTGAGTACTTGTATAAGCTACAAATATATGTTCAACTCTCATGTTTGTTTTAAGATATAATTTAATTATTTGAAACCCTATACGTGACGATTTGATGTATGATTTCACCTCATCTGTCCGAGTACCTAATCAATGGCAACTTTTTATTTCCCAAACCCGTAAATCTCAAAATGCATGTTTGAGCATCTCTCCGGGTCCAAATGTAAATTTAAACCATTTAGGGACCCACTCAAACACACACAAAAATTCATTAAAATCGGTCCAGCCGTTTAGGAGGATGTCGTAGAGATATACTTGCAGTAGAATTGTATATAGATATACTTAACCAATTATGGTAATTAGTAACCAAATGCAACCAAAATAAAATAAAAAAATACAGGTAAATGGATGTCGCTCTGCTGTACAGTAGGTTACAAGTATAATGGATAGTATTAAATTTGATTTCAATGATATCATATCATTGTGTACGAAAAACGATTCTGAGCTGGGACAGTTTGTCAGTATGGGTATTTTATATTTTATTATAGCCTATAAGTTGAATTAATATTATGAGTTACAACAAAATAACTAAAATCGTTATTTTTATTTGTTTCTATGGTGATAAATAGAGCGTTAGAAATTAAAATTCTATTTTTAGCGGTCTTTTGTAATTTGTCGGTGGTTTTTCCCGTGGCATTAAATAATTATTGAGAAAATCGAAAAGTAACCTCTCTAAAGTACCTTCTTGATCCAATTATCTAAAATATATAAGATAGGTACTAATGTTGAAATCGAAGCACTCCATCTGGTAGAAATTTTGTATACATGATAAAAAAAAAAACACCATTGTAAAACCACTAGATCCCTCACTCCACAGTCCGCTCAGAATCTAAAATGTTTATGTCATATTTCTTACTAGTCATAATAGTAAATATATATTAAGTAACCTTCAATGGCAATGTAAATAAACAAAAAAAAAAAAAAACAATATTTCATTTTCGTGAGCCAAACAACTTATTAATGTGCCATCCACCCTTCAGGTAGGTACCTATATGGGTTGAAAAACCTATGGTATACACTCCAAGTCTCAAGGAATATTATAAATGTTGGTATAACCTTTTCTTCAATTGGTCAAATTGTTTAATAGTTACAAGATTAATACGGCAGAACACATTAAAAATTACATCTATAATAATAATTATATATATAAAAAAGATATTATAATAATGTATAATTATAATGTATAATATAATCAAATTGTAAATTGTTATATCACAAATAATATTATATGATATATCATATATATTATATAAAAAAATAAATATTTTATAGCTTATGATAATTTTTCTTAGGAACAGTAAAGTCTTTTAAGAGGATCCTAACATTTATTTAAGTGTTATAATTATTAAATGTATTATAATAAATAAATAATTGTTTTTGTTCGTACAAAATGAACATAATAGGTATATTCCATTTAATTATATAAAAACTAATTAACAATACGAATCACGTGAATTGTGGAAGTTGTCAAATCTTCATTTTTTTTTTCAAACAAGTTAAATGTTATTTAAGTCAATGATGATATTATGCTTATTATACTTAATGATTAGATAAAAGATAGTGAATTAAAATAATAATAATAGCATAATATGTAAAGAAGTTATACCTACATACTCAATTATATATATTGTAAGTTAAGTATATTAAATAAATTACAAATGTATAATACATATTATATATTATTATGATTTTAAATTATTCAAGTTCATGGTTAAGGCATGTAATAGTATGGGACACTACGAAAAAGATTATTATACATTTTTCGTTGAAATTCCAACTGCATCATTGACAGATGATTCGGATTTCGGTTCCGCCACCAAACTTATAGAATTATAACTCTAAAACAATATACAAATACAGTTTGTAAATGCATGTCAATCTAAATTCAGTACCTAGTAAAAATATAATTATAAGTAGTGTACCTCTTCAGCTATTCTGTGTAAAAAATCAGATGTAGCCGGTCCTGTCTGTTCCACCATTTTGTAAAATACTCCTTCTTTATTTTGTAACAAATTATGAGGATGGTCAAACTCGACCATTATTCCTTTGTCCAAAACAAGGACTTTGTCCGAATCCATAACAGTGTTCAAACGGTGTGCAATTGTTAAGACTGTACATGTTCGGAATTTGTATCTGATGGTATTTTGAATCAATGCATCTGTACTAAAATGTTTAATTAAAATTAAATGTTTGATGCTCCGTTAATAATTGATAAATTTAAAATAAAATAAGTGTTATGTTATACTGTGGATCGACGTTAGCAGTAGCTTCATCCAGTACAAGAATTTTATTACATCGAATAATAGCTCGAGCTAGGCATATTAATTGCCTTTGACCAATACTGAAATTGGAACCACCTTCGGAAATTTTCGTGTTAAGACCATTAGGTAAATTTTCAACAACATCTTTAAGCTCGACCTGATTCATAATTTAAACTCAATGAAAATTTGTCACATATTGTATGAGATTAGAGATTTTGAATCTATTAGTTTATTAATATAATAAGTATTGAACTGTGACGATAATTACTTCATCTAATGCATTTAAAAGAATATGATCCGAGTATTCATTAAATGGATCTAAATTTGTTCGCATTGTTCCAGAGAACAATACTGGTTCTTGAGGAATGATGGAAAGTTTGGACCGCAAAACATTTAGTCCCAATTCGTGTATATCCATGTCATCGATTATGATATTACCTTCATTTATAGCTAATCTAAATAGGGCTGTAATTAAAGACGACTTTCCAGCTCCTGTTCTACCAACTATTCCTATCTATAAGTAAAATGTTTAATTTCCTATTATGTATTTTATAATGTTAATAAATTATTAACAAGTTTTACTTTTTGCATTGATTCGATGTATACATTCAGGTTATTAATTGCATGTGGTGCTTTTGGACTATATCTTAAATAGAAGTTTTTGAATATAATACTTCCATTTGACGGCCATTTTAATGAAAGCAATTTATCTAAAAATAAAAACTAAATACAGAATGTTATCTTATAGAAACACTTAAAACTTATAACACATAAGTTAACACTAGTCACTAATCATGCTATAACTTATTTTTATGAACAAACATGTTATGGCTCTTTCAGTTTAGATTTTTGTATTTTATTAATGTTTTATTTTTAACTTTCAACTTTGGAGCAAAACAATTATTCATAATAAAATAAATATATATTTAAATTTTTAATTCTGAGTTCAGCGATGAATGTATTGATTTTAAAAATACTCTAATTATCAACGTCGATGTGGGGTTTTGGTAGAAAATTGGGTGTAGTACTTTTAGGAGGTCATAATTGAAAATCCTGAGAATTTTTAAAAATAATTTGGGAAAGAAAAAATATGAAATAATAATTATTATAGGACTGTCTTCGATTTTAAATTTTTTTTCAATGCATAACGATAAAAAATTGTTGCATGGCAAAAAGGCAAATTGATCGTAAATCCATACATTTTTATGAGTGTTTGAAGATAGAATTTTGACAAATTTCGGCAAAACCGTGAAAATTTGCAAATTATTTTGTAATTACTATATAATTTATAAAATATTTAATCTAAGATTTGAAAATGTAATACAATTTCCCTCCAAAGTTGTATGGCAAAATAGTAAAAAAAAAATAATAAAACGATGTTCATCAACCTACCATAATACTACTAAATAGTATAATAAAATACTTTAAGAGCAATATCAAAAAACATATCAAGAGGTACACGTCATAGTAATATAGGCGGACGACAATCTCAACTCAGAATTTTTACCTGTATGTGATTTTTCAAATTTGACAAAAATTGTATTCAATTAAACAAGGAATAAAATGCTACTTTGCGTCAAGATAATTATTATATCTATACCTGTATTCTTCAACTCAATTAATACAACTGATTTACCTGTAGATGATTCAAACGAACATTCTTGTGGAGCATTCGTGTATTCTAGAACTCTTTCAACTGACGTCATATGATTTTCTAATTCCGCTGTTTGTCGCATGCCAAATTGAACCAGACCAGCTAGTCCACAAGTTTGTGAAATAGCTAGGCCAACATTTCCTCCAAATGTTGCTGAGTACGATTATTAATTATTATTAGCAAATATTTTTTTTTAAAAATAATGTATCGTTGTAAGCAATACATTTATAATAATCTTACTGTTACTGATTACTATGAAGCTAAAGGTAACTATGCTTGTATATATAAAGCAAATTAAATCCAACCAAAAGGCAAATGCTCTACTTGATGTTATAAATAAATACCACGCCGACGAATGTAAGTCCTGTAATATTTTCACACACTATATTACATGACACATTTTTATATTTATAGCTTAGTACCTGGTGATTATCGAATTCTTTTGACAATATATTTTCAGCTTTAAATGCCCTTATTGTCGTTAAACCTTGAATAGTTGCATTCAAATGAGTGAATGCAGGACTACGTGCTAATTATTTGTTCATTACAAAACCCACAAATGAATAATATGTTAAAAAATATATTATATACTGTAATTCTTACACTCTATTATTTCTACTTACTACTTCCTTCCAATCGTTTAACACTCCGTGATAATGACAAATAAAAAACGGTGATTTTGTAAAAAATAATTGCTAATATGATAGCTGGAATCATAAGATATATATTTATAATTCCAACAACTATCAATACTCCCAATAGGTTCAATCCATTCTATTAATAATAATTTATATTAATAAATATTTTTGCTCCGTTAGGTAGGTATCTATTTTCTATAAAAGAAATGTACTATTTAATTACGTGTATACAATCTAACAATGATACAGGTAACATCTCATCAATAGTTCCCATGTCCTTTGAAAAACGGTTAAGAATAGATCCTAAAAAAAATTAAAATAAGGCTTTTAAAAAATCAAACAATTTTTTTAATACATAATACCTGATAAATTTGTATTAAAAAAGTATATTGTTGCCCTGATTAAAGTATTGAACATATTATTGTGTAAATGTTTAGAAGCACTCATACTAATCGATACAAATGTAATTAATCTGATGGTCGTAACTATAATCAAGAAAAGTGTGATACATCCAAAAACATTTATACAGGTCTGTCGAGAAATTGTCATCCACCAAATATTACTCAATGATTCATTAAATGTTGATGTAGACACACTACTTTCATTTTGAAAAACATGTTCTTCTAAGTTTACCCTGAATTTTTAAAAAGTCAATATTTTATTCTTCATAAGCTATATGTACATTTACATTACCAATACGTTATCCAAAAATCTCCAACAGAAGACAATAATTGAGTGAGAATACAGATAAAAATAAAGAATAATATTTTGCACTTCCTTCCACCAGCCAAAAAATATAATAAATAAACGGCATATGAAACAGTTCCATAAGTTCGGGGCTCAATCATTCCAGTGGGCTCTGCTGTATTTTCACTGTAATTACTTTCACTAGTTGACAATTTGATACTTGCTACAGACGCATGACGTTCAAAAGTAGACTTTTGTTCAGAACTTAAAAGGCTTTCATTACTAATGATATATTCATCATTTGGTAACTTTAAAGATTGAATATGATTTGTTAAGTCTATATTTGACGCCTGAAGTTCTTCATATGTACCCTTTGCTAATATTTTTGCCTGGAATAAACGAAACTCTGTTAATCGTTTCAGTGATTATAGTTAAAATGTTAATATTTACATTTTCCATAACCACAATTTGATCCATATCAGCTAAACACTGCAATCGATGAGTAACAAGAATACGAGTTTTTTCTTTAAGGAAACCTATTCAATTAGTGTAAGATTTATTAAAGTTGAATAATTTAATCTTTTTGTATAAAACCTTTTATGCCTATTTCAAATAAATGACTTCCAACGTTTGCGTCAACCGCTGAAAGAGGGTTATCCAATAAATAAATATCCGCTTGTTTGTATAAAGCTCTGAAATAAAAGAGTCCCCCAATACAAAATAATAAATATTTTATCTGCTGTATTTATGTGCATATTTACCTAGCTAAATTTATTCTAACTTTTTGTCCACCACTTAGAGTAACACCTCTTTCTCCCACAATTGTTTTATCACCGTACGGAAACTGTTCAAAATCACTTTTCAATGTACATACTTGTATTACCTATTTCAGAACCAAATTATAAAATTAAATTTTACACGCAGATAAGCAGATTGCATTGTATATAATAAGAAAATATTTACTTTTTTATAACGATCCTTATCCATTGGTGAATTGAACACAATATTCTGTTGAACGGATCCAGCGAATATCCACGGTTCTTGTGACGCGTAAGAAATTACACCCCGCACATGTATGACACCATCAGAAAGTGGTAATTCTCGTAAAATTGCTTGAATTAATGAACTCTATATAATAAATATTATAGTAGCAAAGTCTTTAGCTGGTAAAGATTAAAATATCACAAACTTTTCCCGCTCCTACGGTACCAACGATTGCGACCAAGCTACCAGGTCTTACAGCCAGTGATATGTTTTCTAAAGAATTTCTGGTTTGATTGTCTGTCCACTTAGCTGTAGCTTTCGAAATTACCATACAAAAATGATTGAAACGTCCGATGTCATCTTTTATGTCGGTACTATTATCATCAGACTCTATTAATTCGTTATGATTTATAACCATTGGTTTTTCAGCAATAGATTGCTTTGGTTTAATAATATGATCATTGTTTTCTTCGTGCAATAAAAAATTCTGTAATTTTAGTTAGTATCATTTTTAATTTCTAAGTTCTTATTACTTAATTAACATAATTGCCTGTATAATTTGAATACCTGTATACGTTTTATTGAAACTTTCAATTCTGAAATTTGTCCTAGACCTTGACAAAAGAAAAATGTCATTGTGGGCATTAATATACTGAAGTATGTGGTTATGACAAAAATCTAAAAGTGTTAAACGTATTATAATATGATATGATATGATACCAAAATAGAGAAGATCATGCATTCATTACTTTTTGTACGGTAATATAATTTCCTAGTAATACGTATGACAAAATACTAATAAATAGTTGAAATCTTGTTTGAATTATTGCTAACGACGTCAAAGTATCTCTGATGTATGATGATATTTTTAAATGTTCAATTTCTTTTCTACAATTATATAAACATTTATACACGTATATAATATGTATATTGTGTACCCATACTTATAATTATTTGATACAATCTTTAAGACTTATAAAAACATACTTTCTTATATATTTTACACATTTTGAAAATAGATTTTCCCAAGTGTACATTTTAATTACTTTAATACCAGAAATGATTTCATTCATTAAACGTATTCTCTCGTCAGTTGTTTTGGCTGTTTTCAGTCGATTTTCGGAAATTTTTTTCCCAAGCCATCCTAGAAATATAACAATGTTCTACTATGTATGTTGTACATACATTATTTTTCTAGTAAATTTAAATAGTTCACATTCCACAAACCTTGAAATGGAATTATTAGAATCATGACAGCAATACTCAATAATGAAGATACGCCTATTTCCTGCCACAAAAAATATGTGACCACAATTGACTGTATGGGACCGATCCATAAATAGTGAAGAAAAGTCGCGGATCTATCGAACCGATTTACATCATTGGATAATAAATTTATCATTTGACCGACCGTGGTTTCATTTATAGCAGTGTTACTCAGACGTAGCGACTGTAAGGATCAAAAATATTTTTAATTTTAGTCATAATTAATTTTTTTTTAAACGACTAGATAGATGTATTTTAAGATTAAGTACTTGTAAATATTAAATAATATGATTTAAAAATTGTGACTAAATAAAAGAAATTGAAAAGACAAAGTACATGTTATTTGTGCGTTTATATAAATATAAATATATATATATATATATATATTTGTATAGCTACTATAATATATATATATACTTTTCTAAATATCATCGAACAGCAAGCGATTCGCATTTTCATACCACAGTGTAATATTTCTATCAGTGTTACATTTTGCAAGACCATCGAAGTGAACATACTAAACACTAGGCCAAATGCACACATGTATGCATATCCTAAGTCAGCTTTGTCGGAACCAACTGGGTTGAAATACGCTAATATTCCTCCAATAAATAGCGGCTGAGACATTCTGGAATAGTACACACACAAACGATTTATGTACATATAATATAGGTACTAAAACTTTTTGTTAGTTTTTACTTTAAAATATACACAAATATGTAAGTATAACTATTTTTAAATGTTGTATTATCTAAATTACTCGCGCGTACATATTATATACAATTTCGATTTTTATTTTTTTGTAAACGTATTTCATTTTTATGGTTAATTTTATTTATCTATACATATTTTAAATAAATGTAAAATAACTAACAATAAATAACATACCTATAAACATTAATCTTTTCCAATTGCACTATTATGTAAGTGGATAAGTACTTTAAATATATGACTTTAATTCTAAAAAAAATTGAATTATTTTTTGTTAAATTATAAAAGTTGAGTTATTTACTATTTTTATTTAGGTATTAATTATTATATTTTTAATACTCGTAAATATTTAAACTTGTATTGAATAAGCTGAGTATAACAGCTGATATCAAAGCTATAATAAAATATAGTATAATTCTCATTATGAAAAACAAGTTACAAGACCAAAATTACGTGGTAATTATTTGGTAATTTATGTGGTAATGTAAATATGAATCATGTAAATATTGCATTTGTAGAAAAAACCATTACTTTGTGTAAATTAAATTTGATTCTTTATATGGTAAATATAGTAATTGAAATTCATATCTATGTTGGTAATGGATTATTATAAACAATGTTTAATAAAATTAATGTATATGAAGTTGTTGATAATATCTAAAATACGATAATAAGTTATTACGTAATTCTTACTTCAATATAATTTTATCAACGAACAGTAAAAAACCATAAAACATATATCGAGCAGCAGACATTCGAATCAAGGCTCTCGTCAAGCTGGGTTTTTGCTCCCGCTTAAATGCACTCGCCAATTCTAAATTCCATTTACTTTGGTAAAAAAAAAAATATATAATAAATTATAAATAATAATAAAAGTACCTACGAAATATTATTTTATTTATTGAATTACTTCTCTAATTCGTTTCCCAATAATGATGAAGTGTGTTCGTTTAATGTCATATACAAATCATCTTCTTCTAAATCTCTTTTTCGTCCTGTTTTGAACAGATTTAACATCCAGCTAAACGGCAATAAATAATTTAAAACATGATTAATAATATATTATTATATTTAGGAGCTGAAAACAAGTAGGTATCTATTATTTATATTATTCTTTAAATACTTATTGCAAAAAAAAAAATTAAAACTTGTTTTTTGTATCCTATAAGATGAACTTGTATATTAATACTAGTTAATATTAAGGCATTAAGCGTAATATAAACATACATGGTATATAATATGTTATCAAAACGTTGAAAATTTAGGAAATCGTCATAATTTTAGCATTTTATTAAGCAATTTTATCACTTAACACACATGACACATGACACATTACACGCTTTCTTATTACTAATTTTAAATTTTAAATTAAGAATATAACTAAAATCATCCAGTATTAATTATGTATATTTAGCTGAATCCAGGACATTTCACACTCGATCTGTGACACTTAGGATTTGTACATACAGGACTATTTACACCACACTATATGTATTTATAAAATATATTATTTAGTATATAAGATATCTTATTACATATGTAATAATAATTAATAATAACCATTATCAATAAAAATTAAATAATTAAAAATTTTATGTTTAATAACATATTAATATTACAACACTGCATTTAAAAAAAACCGTTATTTTTTTTATAAACATAAATATAGATATCAACTAATTTCGGATTGAATTCCTTCGATTACGGTTGTATAACAAATGTCAAGGGGGTCAAAAGTCTGTATACCATTTAGCTATAATACAAATTTCGGCCAAGCTTTCACATATATTTATAGTGATATTTATATGTCTTATCAAAATTGTTATGTTATCATCACACTCAACACAGTCCGTTTGGCGTTTACTGTTTAGTAGTGAGTACTTCGTAGTATGGTAAATATGTTTATTATATTTTACACAATTAGTGCGTTTTATATTGGTCCGTAGTATATGTACTCCTATTAGTACAGTACATTCAGAAAAATATATTTAAATAAAATGTGAAATGAATTTAATTCGAAATGGAAAATTGCTTAAGGGTTGATCATTTATTAGATTAATATGTCATAAGGTAATTATTATGTATGACTAGCTGTCCCGCCCGGCGTTGCCTGTGTGGACGTGCTAAAGTATTTTTTTTTTAGATTCTAAGTTGAGCGAAAGAATTTATTGATTTTACAACGAAGTGTGTTTTTTAATTTTTCTCTCTTTTCTGTCTGTCATCTGTCATTAACTTTTAGGGCAGTAAAAATACTCCACGATTATCTACTTTAGCATATTTTCTAGTAGGAATTGAATCTACTTCGACTTCGAGGGTCAAAAGTAAATTTCCAGTAGTTTTCAAACCCACTGGGAAAAACAACAATTAAGAAAAAATGGGAATTTTTATACAAAACCAATTTTTGACAAAATCGATTTTACTGTAGCTCAAAAAATAATAACCATCAATACTAAATTTTCACCAAATGTCCATTACCATATTAGGCATACATATGATAACATGATAACAATAAAAAAATATTTTTATTTTTTTTATAATTATATTTGTAAAAAAAGTGGGTAACGCTTAACTGTACATTATAGGTTCTAAAGAGTCACTGTAATAGATGTGTTAAATTTGAATTCAATAGTAATAGTTGTAGGCATAGGAAAAACGGTTCTGAGTGATGACGGTCTATCAGCCAATAATATAACTACCTAAGTAAGTTGATACATTTTGTCAAAATTTAAACTTTAAATACTTATAAAATAATGGCCTATGGATCTTTAATATTTATCCAAATGCTATTATAACATATTATAAGGAACCATAATATATTACATTTTCAAGCTTTTTGATCCAACGAATAAAATAATTATATTGACATTTATAGAATAAAAAATTTAAATAATTTCAAATTTCCAATGTCTAACTTCAAACGCTCGCAAAAAATGAATTTGACTTTCCGGTAAACTTTTTTTTGTTAAATGTAGGAAAAAACTTTTATAACATAGGTAACTTTTTGTGAATTTCGAACTCAAAATAATTTCCAATTCTTGTGATTTCGATGAATTTTACCTAAATTTTAACTTCAGACGCTCATAAAAATGATCAAGGATTTACGCTTAATATTTTTTTTTAATTTCCACTAACAACAATTTATGAGAAACGTTGTTCAAGATTTTGACTGAGTGGAACAATTTATATCGACAAAAATTTTATTAAAAAAAAATAATAAAACACAAAATACTCTTATAGCTATAAACAGCTCAAAAAGAATCGCAATTTTTTGAAAGTTGTATGTTGCATAGAAATTTCTAATTTAAACATTCAGTGAATATTTCATGCAAATACGGTTATTTTTTTCGTCACACTAAAAATCTCAGTTTTTCCTAAATTTTTTATTTGTTTTTCCTGATACTATTGAAAAATATTGGGAATTTCTGTTGAAGAAAATTGAAGCATTTTTACGGTCTCTAACTCAGGACAAACACAAAAAAAAAATCACATGTTCAGAATCTAAAAATGTTTATGCCATATTTCTACTGATTATAATAAACAAAACAAAAAAATTCTATTTGCGTGAGCCAAAATTAAATTCACGTGTGAGCTATAATGCAGCTACCTACATAATGGAATTGAAAGAATACGATAAAAAACCTTCCGTTTCAAGGAATCTATAGAGATAACATTTATTGAAAATAGTCTAGTAATTTTTGAGGCATTATACGAGTAGCTAACCATAATCAGCAGGTTAGCACTTTATTAATCCCTCGTTAAAATAATAAGTAATAAGTAATAACTATAGTTGATATAGTGTCTACTTCAGAAAATACTACCTACTTCAAACAGTCGTATAATATAATAATATATTAATCAATTAAATTTATACTTGATTAGTCCTGCACTCTCGAAATATTTTAGTTTAATTAAGACACGATATTACAGGGCCAACAGTCTGTTTATTATATTTAAAAACTTAAGGTCAAGAGCTTATTGAAAAAATATTATATTCAATTTATTATTCAAATATATATAGGTGTATATATTTTTTCTATATATATTTACTTTAAATGGATCTACTTATTTACCTGTATGAAATGATTTCAAAAATATTTGCATTCTCCCTTGGATGCTGAGGCCGTTGTACTTTTTTATCAACATCTGATATTAACCTAAAATAAGCACCAAAATATAAATCATTTTTTAAACGAAATATAAATACAAGAATTCAAAAACCTTACCTGTACATTATGTAATACGGGTATCATCAATTATTCATTAAAATAACTGTTAAGTTATTATTTTGAAGTTTTTCTCTAATTTTACTTCTTCTTTAATTTGTACACTGGAAAAAAAAATTAATATTAATCGGTAAGCTGCGAAAAAACTTAAAACTTAATTTAGTATTCAATATTAAACATGGTGTTTATCACATTTTTACATTATATTACGTCTACTTAATGCAATTTTGCTTATTGTGTTATTTTATTTTCTATACTCATGTCTGTTATCTGCATACTGTATTGATAATAATTAATAGTATAATAATTATTGATCTCATATACGTAGGAAGAAAGATCGAGGCTTCAATTGCCTTCCTTATCTTATCCAATTGGATTGATTATTAGGAAACAAACTATTATTAGGTGATGCATAATGTTTTTATTTTCTGATAAAAAATGGTCTATTATATATTAATTTTTGGTACTAAAAAAGCTTAACACATTGTATTTAATGTGATTATTTGTTCCTTATTATTAAGTTTTATTAGCGTAAAATTATTACATATCAGAGGGTGTAACAATAGTAGGACTCCTTGTTACATTTGTTTTATATTATAAACTACAAAATGTACTTAGTATATAAAATAATATTACAGATTGTATATATAATTTTGATTAAAAAAAAAAAAATTCAAATTTTATATTTAAATGCTAACAATGGTTATTATATAGTTTTTTATTTCGTTTACCATTAATTGGGCATATTTAAAAAATTACCATTTGTCATATTTATTCCACAATATTATCAATATTATGTATCGTTTAAAAATAGATAATTCATCATTATTTTTAATTTTTACATTAGAAAATATTTTCTACATATTATTATACATCCGTTAAAATAAGTTTTATTATTTGTTTTTTATTGTTGAAATGATGTTAGGAATCTCGTAATGGACCCATTTAAACGATTTGATTGAACGACCGTATTCCGGTTACACTAACTGAACTCTGGCCGAGTTCCGAATTCAATTTATTGTTATTATCATTCATTTTTTAACTAAAACATTATATCTAATGACTTCTTTTTTACAATAAGTGTAAAAGTTGATTGGTGGTACCTATTATCGTTTGATAAAAGTAAGTACCTAATAGACAATATCGGTTTTAGTACAAAACAATTAATTAACTTACCTCTCAAAAACGAAAACACCTGCAATCCTTGTCGAGTAACCTCGTAAAGTACTTAAAGTTGATATTGTATGGATTATTTTATCTATTTTAAGTTAGAGATAGTCTTCCGCATAGCAGTGTAAGACACCCGGCCGGCGTGTGTTGCAGTAGGTACTGTCAGAACGCGCGATGTGAGAGATGACGAAACATAGTAATAATAACATGCTCAAGAAAGCGATTATTATTGTTATATAATACAATTGACGATACTGATGAAAACATTTGTGCGGTGTACGTACATTGGACCCTTTTGTTAAATCGTTTTTTCATGATTTATAAAATATATTATATTCATTTATATTTTATAACATGACAATAATACTGGTTCCATGAAAAAATAAAAGTTATTTGCAAGTAGATCAAGATGCCATAATATATAGCATTGCTATGATAATAATTATGTGAGATTTGAGATTGAATAATTAATGTAAGTAATTATTATTAAGTTACGAAGTTAATTTGAACAGCAGTGTGACACTAAATTGGTGTGAAGGTCAACTTATCGAAAACCAATTTTTTTAAACTTTTGTGATTTAAATATATCAGAGATTTATTTAATATAATATTTACATATAGGTACTCTATAAAACATACTATAGTACATTTTTTAAATTAAAATTTTAAAATGTTGTCAAAACTAACATATAATATTAACTAACAGTAGTACTAATTATATTATATCATTATTATAGCAAACATTCGACGTATACATTTAAAAGTTATTAAGTATATAATTGTTCAACATTTTAGAGGTGATTATAAATATGACACATTCTACAATTTTAAAGTCTTCAGTTAATTATACTAATCGGATTTGTATTTTATAAAAACGATTTAATGACATTATCTTAAATAACAAATTATGTCAAATCCTGATATTATGTCTTCAATTTAAAATATAAACAATCACTTAATATTTATACTAATTTACTTATGAGTTTTTCTTGGCGATTTGATCTGAATTCTTAATGAATGATTTTGATTAAGTCACAACATTTAAAATTGTCATTTTATAACTGTAAAACAGTTAATCAATAAATGTATAAACTTAGCGTTATATTATACGTTATTCAGTGTAAGAATATTAGGTACAGAAGATTTAATCCTATACCTCTGCGGATAATCTATGAAATAAATCAGCTGCATCATGTCCGTTTGTTCTACCATTTTGTAAAAAGCTCTTTCTTTATTTTGCAATAAATTATGCAGGTGGTCAAATTCGATCTTTGTTCCTGTATCCATAACAAGCGCCTTAACAGTGATTAACCGATGAGCAGTAGTCGGTAAAAAAAAAAAGTCTGAGGCATTTGGGGACTGTCACGGTAAAGTTATTGCATAGCAATTTTGTGGCCATGTATCATGTAATAATTATAACTATTTATTTTTGTATGATAATTTAAGTTACACTTTTTAAGCGCGACACCTGATAAGAAAATGACAAAATGAGTTTGTTTTGTTGATTATAGTAGATAATCACGGTACGGAAATATTTTATTTGAGATTTTTTTTGCTTAGACAACTGGTTAGACTGTAAATAACAAAAAAAATTGTCATAACTTTACGTGTAATATTAAATAAAAGTAGTACTAATTATATATAATTATTATAATATCAAACAATTATTACATAATATACATTTCAAAATTATAAAGTATATAATTTTTCAACATTTCAGAGGTCATTAAAAACATGATACATATTTCAAAATTCTACAGTCTACAGTCCATACTAATAGGATTTATATTTTATAAAGACGATTTAATGACATTATCTTAAATTACACATTATGTTAAATCCTGATACTATGTCTTCAATTTGAAATATAAACAATCACTTAATACTTATACTAATTTACTTATGAGTTTTTCTTGGCGATTTGATCTGCATACTTAATGAATGATTTTGATTAAGTTACAACATTTAAACTTGCCATTTTATAACTCTAAAATAGTTCAAGAAATTTATAAATATAGCGTTAAATTATACGTTTTTCAGTGTATGAATATTAGGTACTTCGCATAGAAGTTTTCAACTTATACCTCTGCGGCTAATCTATGCAATAAATCAGCTGTATCGTGTCCCGTTTGTTCTACCATTTTGTAAAAAGCTCCTTCTTTATTTTGCAATAAATTATGCGGGTGGTCAAATTCGACCATTGATCCTGTATCCATAACAAGCACCTTGTCCGAATCAATAACAGTGTTTAACCGATGAGCAACTGTTAAGACAGTACATGCTCGGAATTTATTTCTGATTGTCCTTTGAATCAATAAATCAGTTCTAGAAATTCAAACCAAATGTTATTCAATGGATCTTTATATTTTTTGTGCATTCATTATTTAATATAATATTAAATTTAAATAATACTGTTGATCGACGTTAGCAGTGGCTTCATCCAGTACAAGAATTTTGGTATTTCGAACAATAGCCCTAGCAAGGCATACTAATTGTCTTTGACCAACACTGAGATTGGAACCATCTTCAGAAATTTTTGAACTAAGACCATCTGGTAAATTTTCAACAATATCTTTAAGCTCCACCTAATATACAATTTATATTTATTGAGACCAATTTTCTACGATATCAGGGATTATCATATTTTAAGTAAAATATTATTCAAAAACAAAAAAAAACTACTTCATCTAATGCGTTCCAAAGAATATGATCTGGGTATTCTTCTGAAGGATCCAAATTTTTTCGAACTGTTCCCGAAAACAATACTGGTTGTTGAGGAATGATAGTGAGCTTGGACCGTAACTCATACAGATCAATTTCATGAATTTCAATACCGTCAATGATGATATTACCTTCATGGAAAGCTAATCTAAATAATGACCCGACTAAAGACGATTTTCCTGCGCCAGTTCTACCAACAATTCCTATCTAATTTTAAAATAAGAACATTTAAAACCTTTATAAGCCTTCATTAGGTACTTAGAATTATATTTTAATATAGGTACTTTTTGCATTGATTCGATATTTAAATTGAGGTGATTTATAACACACGGTGAATTCGGTTCATATCGTAAATAAAAGTTTATGAATGTAACTTGTCCGTCTGAAGGCCAATTTAATGGTGTTTTTTTATCTAATTAAGTGATTTAAAAAAACGAAATTTGTACAGATATTTATTATGAATTTTAACATTCAATAGTATACAGTAATTTAGTTTAATTTACCTGAGCATGGTTCAATAGAACCTTCTTGGGGTAAATTTGTGTATTCTAGTACCCTTTCAACTGACGTCATGTTGTTTTCTAATTCAGCCATTTGCCTCATCATCCATTGCAAGACTCCAGCTAGTCCATAAGCTTGTGTTATAGCAAGCCCAACATTTCCTCCAAATGTACCTGAGTGCGATTGGTTAAGTAAAATTGAATTATTTAATAATAACAATCTTAATTATATAATAATGTACACAATATTGAAGCTTACTGTTTCTTAATGCCAAGAAACTGAATGTGACTATACATGTATAGATAAAGCAAATAATATCTAACCAAAATCCAAAGGCTCTGCTTGATGTTAAAAATAAATACCACGCTGAAGAATGTAAGTCCTATAAAACCATCTCAAATATATGAAAATATACGAATTAATATTGATTTGTAGAACTAACTTGATGGACATCAAATTCATTTGACAAAATGTTTTCCGCTTCAAATGCTCTTATAGTTGTTAAACCCTGAATACTCGCATTCAAATGAGTAAAGACAGGACTACGAGCTATAATATTTAAATTACAATTATTTATAAATATAAATTTAAATAATATACCTAATATTATCTTATATTATTATATACTGGATAGTGTATACCATATAGGTAATTTGGTTCATAATTTAGTACTATTACTTACTTATTCCTTCCAACCGTTTTACACTTCGAGACAATGACAAGTAAAATGCTGTTATCTTGTAAAAGGTAAACGCTAAGACGATGGTGGGTAATATTAGGTAAATGTTAATATACATAACAATGATCAAAACTGCCATACAATTCAATCCATGCTAATTTTGAAAATTCATTATACATAAACAATTATTAATATATATGAATATAATTATATTACACGTAAACAGTCGTTCAAGGTTTGTGGCAACATATCATCTATAGCACCCAAGTCCTTAGAAAAACGGTTAAGAATAGATCCTATAATATAAATTCAAAATTATATCCAGTTAACAATAAATAAACTACAAAATAATACTTATTATAATTAAAATAGGCCTGACCTGATAAATTTGTATTAAAGAAATTTATTTTAGCTCTGATCAACGCGGTAAACATATTATTGTGTAAATTCGTGGAAGCCCTCATGCAAACCAATACAAAAGTAAATATATTAAGGATGATTGCTATTATTATACAAGCAGTAATAGCAGAAAAAACATAAATACATGTTTCTCGACTAATTGGCCACTGAAAAATTGTGTTGATTGAATTTTTGGTCGTTGGCGTAGACGAATTTTCGTTATAAAATACTGATTCTTCTAGTTTCACCCTAAATTAAATATTCAGTGAAAATAGCATATTATAATTATATGAGCTTAACAATATTTCCATGTCATTAAATATTAAAAATACCAATATGTAATCCATAAATCTCCGCAAGATGCCACTGTTTGATACAAAATACTCGTAAATATTAAACTTAATATTTTGCTTATCTTTCCTCCATCTAAAAAATATGCCAAATAGGTATCCCATGAAATATTTCCTGAAGATCGAATTTCAACTATTTTCACTTGTTCTTCTTGATTTGTATTTTCTTTACTATCATACATTAATGACACATCACTCGTTGCAGATATTTTTCGATCAAAAATAGATTTTTTTCCAACACTATAATCACTATCATTATTAAAAGATATAGATTGATTATCGGGCGTGACTGGAGATTGAGGAGATTTCAGAAAGCTTAAATCGATTGTTTGAAGTTCTTCATAAGTACTTTCAACTATTCTTTGTGCCTACAGCAAAAATCAATATTTTTAATTTTAAAATGTACACAGGAATATAACGTATCATGAAATATAGCTTACATTATCTATGTGGAAAATTGTATCGACCTTAGTCAAATACTGTATTTGATGTGTGATTAAAATACAAGTTTTTTCATTAAGGAAACCTGAAAAATAATAATGTACAAACATTTTGTATTATAAGAAGAAAAATTATTCAAGATAACCTTTAATGCATTTTTCAAATAAATGACTGCTAACGTGTGGATCTACAGCTGAAAGAGGATCGTCCAATAAATAAATATTTGCTTGTTTATAGATGGCTCTGAAAAAAAAATATACTTAATAGCAAGGCTGGGCATTAACGAGTTAAAAAGTTAAAGTTAAGTTAATAAGTTAATTTTATATTAACTTTTTAACTTAACTAGTTAATTTTGGCTTTTCATTAACTTTTAACTTTTAATTTTTTGTTATTGGTGCATATTAACTTAACTTAACTGAGTTAAAAAAAGTCATTAACTTGCCCAGCCTTGCTTAATAGTTAATAAAGTGTTTCATGAATTGTATTATTGTATTTGTAATTTTACCGAGCTAAATTTATTCTTGATTTTTGTCCTCCACTTAGAGTAACTCCTCTTTCTCCCACAGTTGTTTTATCACCATATGGAAACTTTTCGAAATCATTTTTCAAAGCACATACGTTTATTACCTATTTTACACACATAAGAAAGTCAAACGTTACATTATTTTAAAGTAATTGTATTTTAAATTTGAATATATTACTTGTTTATAACGATACTCATCAATTGGTGAATTGAATATGATATTCTGTTTTATTGAACCAGAGAATACCCACGGCTCTTGAGATGCATAAGAAATTACACCATGCACATCTAAGGAGCCTTCGGAAAGTGGTAATTCTCGTAGAATAGCTTGAAATAATGAACTCTGCAATGCACATTTTAAAGTAACCGCTCATTATACAATTTGTATGCAATTTATGACATACCTTTCCAGCACCCACTGGACCAATAATTCCGATCAATCGACCTGGTGCAACAGACAGATTAATGTTTTCTAGAGTGTTGTTTGTCTGAATATCCGTCCACTTAGCAGTTGCCTTTGACAATACTATACTATGAGTATTTGAAAGTTTAGTGTTATGTCTTAAAACTCCATCATCACCTGCAATATGCTCTGTTAAATTGTTTAGAGTATTATTTATTGGTTCACCAGATTTTGATTTATTTGGTAATTGATTATCCTTCTCTTCTAGTAATAAGAAATCCTTTGAATAAAAATTAATGAAAATTTATGATTTGTATATTTTTTAATAATAATTTAAACATTGAGTTTATTAAATAATTAATATAATATGTCTATAGTAGTCTATATTCTATATGCTATTAATAATATATACCTGTATGCGTTTGATTGAAACTTGTAATTCGATTACTTCCGATATACTTTGACTAAAACAATGTATAGGGAGGATTGATATATTATACAAAGTATACATGATAAAAACCTATTAGTGTAATTAATTAATAATCAGTAAATACAATATTGTCAAATTGAAGAAATAATTGTATAATAGGTTTGTTACCTTTTGTGCTGAGATATAATTTCCTAGCAATACGTATGACAAAATACTAAAAAATAGTTGAAACCTTGATTGAATTAATACTAATGCTAGCATAGTATTCCTGATGTACATTCCTATTTGTATATGTCGGATTTCCATTCTAAAATTATATAAATATTTGTATTTAACATTTCATAATATTTCAAAGCATAAGTAGGTACTTTCTTAAATATTCAATTAGTTTTCCAAAAGGTATTTCCCAAGTGTACATCTTGATTACTTTTATGCCAGAAATTATTTCATTCATTAAACGTATTCTTTCGTCAGTTTTTTTAGCTGTTTTCTTTCGCTGCCCTCTAAGTTTTCGTCCTAACATTGCTGGAAATGTAATGATATGGTTTAGTCACATAATTTTTCTTGTCTAATTTTCCACAAACCTTGAAACCAAATAACAAAACACAGTACAACTATGGGTAATAATGAAGATACACCAATTTCCTGCCACAACAAATACGTGACCAAAATCATGTGCAGTGGACAAATCCATATGTAGTGGAGAAATGTAGCTGATTTATCAAATCGACTTACATCATTCGATAACAAATTAATCACTCGGCCGACTGTAGTATTACCAATTGCTGTGTGACTTAGGCGTAATAACTGGATACAAAATATATATTTGAATTACATATTTTTATAAGAGTCTTTTAAACGTATTTTATTATTACAATTCAATTTATTTGTTGAGCAGCATAAAATCTTATTAATATTGCAATATTACAATACATAATTTTTATTTTAAATGTTTGACTTTAAGCAATGTTATTAAATATGAAATAACATAAAATCTTCTTAATATTGTTTTTATATTTCAACACTATTAATTTTATAATTATATTTTATTATATTTTATTATTATACCTTTCTATATATAATTGAACAGCAAGCAACTCGAATTTTCATCCCGCAATGTAAGATTTCAATTTGTGCTGCGTGATACAAAATTATTGAAATAAATATACTAAATGCTAGACCAAATGCACAAATTAATGCATACGCTAAGTCCACTTTGTCAGAGTCGTTTGGGTTGAAATATGATATTATTCCACCAATAAATAAAGGTTGGGATACTCTGTGAGTTAAAAACATGTAATATAATGTCATAAAATATGTTATAACTTATAGTTATTGAACCACATCAAAACCTTAAAAGACCGGATATTTCGCATGGGAGTCAATAATTACGATACAAAGAAATCAATTATTTAATTCTTACCTCAATATACCTTTATCGACAAAGAGTATAAATCCATAAAACATAAATTCATACCCAAATATTCCAATCAAAATTCTCAATAGACTAGGATTTCGATTTTTCTTATGTGCATTCGCAAGTTCTAATCTCCATTTTCTTCAATAAAAGTATAGTAAAGTTTAAAAAAAATAATAATACACACAAACATTTTGTACTCATGAGTTTACTTTTCTAATTCGTTTCCTAACAATGACGAACTGTGATCGTTTAATGTGGTATATAAATCATCTTCTTCTAAATCCCTTTTTTGTCCTGTCTTAAATAGATTTAACAACCAGCTGTACGAATGAAAAAAAAATTACGTAAATATTGAAGACATTAAAAACACTTTTTTCTATTGAATATTGGTTTGATAACATTTTATTTAAAAATGTATAAACATAATACCCACACATTTATGTATGTATTAAGGGACTGCAGCAGATGAAAAAAAAGTGACTTTTAGACCAATAAGCTAGACAAAACTGGAAGAATTTGGTTTGACAGATTTTAATTTTGAAAACGGATTATGATTGATCAACAAGTATACTAAGGAATAATCGAGGCGATTTTGAATATTTTTTTTTCAGCTGTGATATCCAAGAATAAAAATATCAAAAAAATATGATAT
>NC_042495.1:46999898-47003489 GCF_005508785.2 Acyrthosiphon pisum | reverse complement strand
ATAATCCGTTTTCAAAATTAAAATCTGTCAAACCAAATTCTTACAGTTTTGTCTAGCATATTGGTCTAAAAGTCACCTTTTTTTTCATTGACTAGAGCCCACTCCAGCCCCTTAAGGTTTATTTTATGATATGGAATTTAAATATATTGAAAAATTAATTAATGTTTAGATTGGTCAAATCTACATTAGTTTTGATTTTTGACAAAACCTGCTGCAGTCCCCTTAATGTCAATTGTGTGTAAGTATACTGTACATATATATTTTTTTAAATCAAATATGGAATAGATAGTTATCATTGATTTGTGTGTAATGTTAAATTCTTAAATGATTTTTTCTATTTTTAAAAACTTAAGCAGGTAGAGTCAAGTAATACGAAATATAAAAACAGTATCCTAAATAATTTATGTAATTAAAAAAAATAATAGTTAAAATTTTTTTTTTTTTTTATTAAAAATAAAGTATATTTACTATCTATACATAAATGTATAATGATTAATGAGTAAGTGTGGTGACAGAGTAAATAAGTAATATATAAAAAAAAAAGTAACAAGAGAAGGAAGGCTCCCAGTAGTGCCACCTGACCAGAAATTAGGGTATAAGTTTATTTAATTAATGTTTTTTTTTTTTTTTTTAAGTTAGGTGTTGAGGAGGTCTCTTGGCCATTGCCTTTTTAACCTTAAAATAATAGTTAACTACGTTTGTAATTGAAATGTACATTAAAAGACAAACTCCGTATATGTGTAGGTATTATAATATATAGACTCAAAAACTTAAATACGAAATAGGTACCAGTTCCTTCATATAAAACGTTCATACGAAATAAAAAGAGGAGAAGCACAAATGTGATAAGAAATTCAATACAATATGTTTTTGATTAAATAATCTTAATAATATTTGTTTTTAGAATAAATAAAAAAAAAAGTGAGTAAGTGAATGTCTCTCTGCTGAACTTGAATACTTTAAATGCTTATAAAAAAAAATTGTGCCTAAGTATTTTTAATCTTTTTAAACTGCTATTGCAACAATATGTCAGGATAATTAATAATATTATATATGTTTTAATTGATTAAATTCGATTTACCTAAATGAAATAATTTCAAATATATTTGCATTTTTTCTTGGATTTTGAGGCCGTATGACTTTATTATCTGCATCCGTTATTACTCTAAAAAAATTCATATTTTAATATAAAGCGATTACACTAACATATAATATATCCAAGTATATATTATAAATTTGATAACTGACCTGTACATAATGTGGAGTAAATGATAGTATTATTAATGGCTTCAAAAAATAGTTTTTTATTACGTATTTTGATCTGATTATCCCTGGGTAATTTATGTAAATAAAAAAAATATATAAATATTAATTAACATTTCCACTTACAACATAGATAATTAAATGTTTTATTTAAAAAATATTTTATGTTGATATATATATAATATATTATATTCTGTGTCACATCCACATAGTGAAATCACTTATTTCAGAAACTGGATATCCAGATATTTGACGAAAATACATTATATGGACATCCATTTCATGTAATGGAAAATACCTATATTGTGTACTATGTGTGATTATTATAAAATAAAATGTTTAAGTTATTTATTAATAAATAATTATATTACGTATAACATAGTATTGCGTATATTATCATCGTATTATAACTGTACTCTTCTATATTATTATTTTTTTTTTTTTTTTGGTTGAGGCTTCGACAACTTAGGTCATTAGCCTTTGGTACTGTGGGGGGTGGAACTGTAGGTTTGTTTGTTTGGAACACGTGGGCAGAATTTTTTAGTGGGCACCCGTAGGTATCTGCCATTGCCCGGGTGAGGGATGGCGGCACTTGTTCTCCGGACACCGTGACTTGCCCGGAGAAAAATGCCGAACGATGGCCGGGAATCGAACCCGGACCGGCTGTGCCGAAGTCGACGCGTTGACCCTATATTATTTTATGAACAAAAATGTTTGTTATATTGAGGTGGATATAAGATAATAGAATACAATTATAATGTACTTTTACTTTTTAGATCTTAATTTGAATTTATTTTTAACTGGAAACAATAAAAGAACTGGCGAGTTTGAAATTAATCAATGAGTTGTATACTTGTATTCGGAGTACCGAAAGTTGATAGGGGACCTACAGATCATCCAAACATAATTTGTGTGATCATAGAACAAAAAATAAAAGGATGCCTAAACTTGGAATAAAATATGGTTTACTTAAAGGATGGTTCTGTATAGTGAATGTTTGAAAAAAATTAACAACTAAATTTGTTACTACTGATCAAGTTGATAAAAATGTTGAATTTTCAGTGCGAGAAAGGATTAAAAAATTTCAGGAGTGCAAAGATTTTTGCCTTGTTCGCGAAAGGAAAAACTCCTTGCCAATCAATTAGGTGTGCCTGTTTTAAAAATAATATGCCATGTAAAAACTAACAGTCGATGAGTCGATGACATTATCAATAGTCATGTAAAATTAATATTAAGGAAGTAAAATATATAGGTATTATATTTCATGAAAAATTGTCCGGCCAATATTTTGGAAAAAGAAAAAATAATACTTGAAACGAAAGGTAAGTTTTCTATCTACAAGTAAAATAAATATATTTATTTAATAATTTATTAGAAATGAAATTAATCAATTCTTTATTAGAAATTTTAAATAGTTAAATTTAAATGATATATTATAATATGCAATTACATAATATTTAAACACTCTAATTTAATTGGGCTTAAATTCGAATAATGTATTATTCTTTTATAATATATAATTACAAGTAGGTACATATTTTATAAGTTTATGCAATATATTATTATATATTTTGAGATTTTCTTCATAATTACATTTTTTGACTAACGTATGTCAATTGTCTTAATATCGATACTCGATAACAATCAATAATTAGGAATATACATATTATATACATTTAAAAAAAAAAGGTGGGTAAGTGGATGTCGCTCTGCTGTACAATAGGTTACAAGTGGGTCACTGTATAATGGATGGTATTAAATTTGAATTCAATGATATAATATCATTGTATAAGAAAAACGATTCTGAGCGGAGACGGTATGCCAGTCTAGGTATAAGACATATTATATACTTATCTATGGTATTAAAAAAGATTAACCTATAATAGGTACCTATAATAAATTCCAAATTAACCATATCACAATATCCATTAGGTACTTATAACGCGTTATACATCAACAAAAAACCATGGTACTATCATAGATATATAATAGTATACTTAAGAAGTTTCAAGTACCCACAAATAATATTATACAATCATTAGATACAATCACAACAAAATAATTAAAATAGTTATTCTAGGTTTTTAATAGGTAATTTCGTCCAAATTTGAGCTTAAAATGACTATAAAAATGAAATGTGATTATGTATTTTTTAGATTTTTTGGTAACAGAATTAACTACTTACGTGGAATCTTGTTTTAAATTTTCAATCCTTAGATATAAAAGTTGAACATTTTATAGATTTTTAACTACGAAATAATTATTCAATTTTGAGTTTGATAAATTTTGTCACCATTCGATATTTAAATGCTTATAAAAAAAACTGTG
>NC_042495.1:46975449-46999520 GCF_005508785.2 Acyrthosiphon pisum | reverse complement strand
CATAAAAATTTAATTTGACTTTCTTATAGATATTTTTTGTTTGATAAAGGTAGATAATCTTATAAGAAATCTTGTATTACATTTTAAAATCTAAGATTTAAAAAGAAAAATTTTTACGAATTCTTAACTCAAAATAATTTGCTAATTTTCGTGATTTTTCCATATTTTGTCATTTTTTGAACTTTAAATGCTAATAAAAAAAAAACTGTGACTAAGGATTTTTAATATTTTTCAAATGTCATTGTAACAATATAGTAGGAGCCTTGTATTAAATTTTCATAGAAAATGCTAAGATAAACATTCAGTCAAAATTGCATGTATCTACGGTCATTTTTTTTAATGTTACACCAAAAACCAAATTCAATTTTGTGAAAAATCGATTTTGCGTAAAAATTCCCGTTTTTCCTTAATTTTTCTTTTGTTTTTCCCGGCGCTTTTGAAAACTACTGGGAAATTTAAATTTTGACTTCCTCAATGCACCAACGGTATTCACTTTCTAATCGAACAAGATACTGAAGTTGAAAATCGAAGCATTATTTCGACTACTTATCGTGCACACAGACACAAAAAAAAATAAAAAAAAAATATAAAAAGACAAAAAAAAAACACACATCATTGTAAAATCAATACATTCATCTTTCCACTCAGAATCTAAAATATATCTTAATTTCAATTTTTACATACCTACTTATCTGTGTAAATTATTGGAACTAGAAAGGAATGAACAAGTTTGTTATTTTTCGTTAAAAAAAGAACTAGTTCATTTTTTCGTTCTTTTTTTATAAAAGGGAATTCGTTCCAGGAATCCGTTCCTTTTGGAACTCGTTTCTTCCAAACACTGATTATATTACTCGCTATAATATGAAACATGATAATTCTATACCTATGTAATACGTAAATAATAATAGAATATTATATGTATATTTAAATAATTTATGTAATATATTGTGTTGTATTGAACTTGCTGCACCCCCCACAAGCTAAGCTTTTGGAGCGGCGTCATTAAGTGTTTTATTTTAGTATTTGTTATCTTTTTGTAAAATATTATATTGACAATAAACTACCTACTATTATTATGTTATTATATTATATTATGTCGATGTGACATATAATTTACATTTATCTTAAAATATTATGCAAATAAATTAAATACTTAATACATTTACTTACTATTTCAATATATATTATTTGATTTAATATTAATTGCATCCAAATTGCTTAAAATATGTATTATTCATAATTTACACAATTTCTTTATAAAATATTGAGATTTTTTTCTTCAAAAATTACCTGTTTTAATTTGAAAATAATATTATGTTATATATCGTTAACAGTAAGTCACATACGCGTCACTGTTTTGGAACAAGAATATTATGATTAGAAAAGTGTTAATATTAATTTATAATTTAAACTATACACATTAATTATTGTAATCTTGAATCTGCCTAGTCAACTGTTTATAAGTTATAATTGTATATTATTATATGTAACGACGTATTTTTTTAAAAAAGCTTCGAAGTACAGTCTCTTCTAGGTATATTAAAAGTATGTTTCTCAAAAATACAAATAATTATTACCTACCTATCTATAATAATATGCGGCGTTATCTTTATCAGTAAATTAAAACAAACAATTTTTGATTATTTTAGTATTGGCTTATAAGACATCGAATGGTGTTTTATAGGTAGGTACTTGAGTTTATACTGATATTTATGCTTTATTATATTATATTATATAATTATATACTAGTCGTACTAAGCCTATTTTCGATATCAATCTTTTAAGCTGTTTTATACTTTAATATCTAAAGAGGAATTAAGATATTTTCACCATTAAAAAAAAAATTTTCTTAATTTTTATAAAAATTAATTATATTAAAAATTTCAAGTCATGTTGTAAGTACATAAGAAAAATGTTCTATAATCTGATCTACAGTAACTTGAGAAAAATCTGTGTTTTTTAGGTTTTTGGACACAGTTTAAAAGTAAGTAGGTACCTAAGTTTATACGTACTAGACATCCTCTATCAGTTGCTGACATTATTTTATTTTCAGTAAGGTTATTACACGCAACAACGGTTTTATTTTTTAATCTGCTAGATTTACTGCTGGATCTGCATATACCATTGTTTTCAAATGTCCCCATAAAAAAAATTAAGTGGAGTAATATCTGGATATATAGCTGGCTATTTAATGGGGCCATGAGTGCCAAACCACTTTCCTAATTGATTTTTAATAAACAATTTTGTACCCATATTATATATTAGTCTTGTTCATAACACTTATAAAAATAATAAAAAATACGCACAAATATTCATAAAATAACCAATAAGAATTAATTATAAATGATTTTATTATTTTTTTTTTAAATAATAAAAAAAATGTATTATTTTAGAAATTGTAATAGCTCTTATTCAGTCAATTTTGAATTTAGAACCATAGTTGATTCATAAAAATTACTTAAAATAAATAGGCCTGTCCGAATATGGTATTAAAAATAGGTGTTGCTACTAAAAAAAATAAGTTTTTACTGCGCATGCGCAGACAAAATGAGAAAAATTTTAAATGTATCTATAAATGTGTATTTATATGCCCATTAGCTTGTAAAAAAAAAATAGATTTATTCCAAAATAATCCGGCTGAGAAATTCAGTGTTCCATGATAATGTCATAATTTTAATAATTATTGAGAATTTCTAAAAACTGTAAATAAAAATACGTTTCCTGATTTGAAAAAAAAAAATGTTTATTTCGTATATTTACTTTATATTTACTCTAAACGAATAATAATAATATAAATATGTAGAAAATGAGGGGACCCCACTTACCATAATTAAGCCGGGGCCCCGTCCAAAATTGCAGACAAGCGGTCCGGGCCAGTCCGACTATGGTTAATTCTGTTACCGAAAAACCTAAAAATACATAAGCACAGTTTATTTTTATAGTCATAATAAGTTAAAATTTGGACGAAATTACATATTAAAAAACCTATAATAACTATTTTAGTTATTTTGTTGTGATTGTATAATATTATTCGTAGGTACTTGAAACTTTAAAAGTATACTATTATAATATAACTATGATAGTATCATGGTTTGTTGAAGATGTATAATGCGTTATAAGTACCTAATGGATATTGTGATATGATTAATTTGGAATTTATTATAGGTCAATATTTTTTTTAATACTATAGATAAGTATATAATATGTCTTAAAACCTAATCTGACATACCATCTCCGCTCAGAATCGTTTTTATTATACAGTGATATTATATCATTGAATTCAAATTTAATAGTATCCATTATATAGTGATCCACTTTTCGCCTACTGTAGGCAACAGCAGAGCGATATCCACTTGCCCACCTTTTTTTAATTTTTAATTTTAAGTAGTTGAAATAATGCTTCGATTTTCAACTTCAGTATCTTGTTCGATGGGAAAGTGAATATTGTTGCTGCATTGGGGAGGTCAAAATTTAAAATTCCCAATAGTTTTCACAAGTGCCAGGAAAAACAATATAAAAATTAAGGAAAAACGGGAATTTTTTAGAGAAAATCGATTTTGGTTTTTGGTGCAACTCTAAAACAAATGACCGTAGGTTCATAAAATTTTGATTAAATGTTTATATTAGCATTTTCTATATACGATAACATTTTCCAAATATTTTGACTTATTTTGAGCTCTTTACGGACATTTTCAGTTTCCAATATTATTCGTTTTTTTTTTCTATGAATGTCAATAAAACTTTATTTGTTGAGTAAAAATACTTGAAAATTTAATACAAGGCTCCTACTATATAGTTACAATGATATTTGAAAAATATTAAAAATCCTTAGTCACAGTTTTTTTTTATTAGCATCTAAATTTCAAATATTTACAAAATACGTAAAAATGACGAAAATTTGCTAATTATGTTGAGTTAGAAATTCATGAAAAATTTTCTTTTTAAATCTTAGATTTTAAAATGTAATATAAGATTCCTCATAAGTTTGTCTACCTTTTTCAAAAAAAAAAAGGTGGGTAAGTGGATGTCGCTCTGCTGTACAGTAGGTTAGAAGTGGGTCACTGTATAATGGAACAGTATTAAATTTGAATTCAATGATATAATATCACTGTATAAGAAAAACGATTCTGAGCGGAGACAGTATATCAGTCTATGTATTAGACATACTATATAGATAAACCTTATCTATGGTATAAAAAAAAATTGACAATAATAGGTATTAATAATAAATTTCAAATTAATCATATCACAATATCCATCAGGTAACGCGTTATACATCAACAACAAACCTTGGTACTATCATAGATATATAATAGTATACTTTAGAAGTTTCAAGTACCCACAAATAATATTATACAATCATCACAATCACAACAAAATAACTAAAATAGTTATGCAGGTTTTTTTAATATGTAATTTCGTCCAAATTTGACCTTAAAATTACTCTAAAAATAAACTGCGGTTATGTATTTCTTAGAATTTTTGGTAACAGAATTAAATATTTACGTGGAATCTTGTTTTAAATTTTCAATCCTTAGATATAAAAGTTGAACATTTTATAAATTTTTAACTACAAAATAATTATTCAATTTAAAATTTGGTAAATTTTGTCAACATTTTAACTTCAAATGCTTATAAAAAAATTTGTGCCTATGTATTTTTAATATTTTTCAACTGCTATTGTGACAATATATCAGGAGCCTTGTATTACATTTTCAATATTTTTACCCAACAAATAAAACTTTATTGATATTTACAGAAAAAAAAACTAAAAAAATTGAAAACTTACAATGTCCGCAAACAGCCCAAAAAGAGTCAAATTATTTTGAAAATTTTATGGTATATATAAAATGCTAATATAAACATTCAGTGAAATTTTCAAGTTTCTACAGTCATTCGTTTGTTAATTACAATAAAATAAGAAAATCGTCACATGAGTAATCGAGCGAATATCAAATGTTCTAAAAATATGAATTTCAAACGCTTATAAAAATTTAATTTGACCTTCTTGTAGACATTTTTTTTTTGATAAAGGTAGACAATATTATGAGGAATCTTGTATTATATTTTCAAATCTTAGATTTAAAAAGAAAAAATTTTACGAATTTCTAACTCAAAATAATTTGGAAATTTTCGTCATTTTTACGTATTTTGTCAATATTTGAACTTTAAATGCTTATAAAAAAAAATTGTGACTATGGATTTTTAATATTTTTCATCTGTCTTTGAAACAATATATTAGGGGAGACTTCTATTAAATTTTCAAGCTTTTGTACTCAACAAATAAAGTTTATTTATAGAATAAATAACTAAAAAAATTGGAAACTGAAAATGTCCCTAAATAGTTCAAAACAAATCAAAATATTTTGAAAATTTTATAGAAAATGGAAATATAAACAACCGGTGAAATTTGTATGTATCTACGGTCATTTGTTTTAAAGTTACACCAAAAACTAAATACAATTTTCTCGAAAACAGATTTTGTGTAAAAATTCCTGTATTTCCTTAATTTTTCTTTTCATTTTCACTGCGCTTTTGAAAACTATTGGAAATTTCAAATTTTGACCTCCTGAATGCACCAACTAGATTCACTTTCTCATCAAACAAAATACTGTTTAAGAAAATCGAAGCAGTTTTACTGCCCCAAACCGTCATGACTGACACAAAAATAAAAAATAAAAAAACACACATTGTAAAATCAATACATTCATCGTTTCACTCAGAATCTAAAAAACTTTTAACTTACAGGGAATTAGGTACTTTTTTTTCAAGATTAACGTTTAACGTCAAGTAAATTTTATTCCAAAAGTATCTAAATTAAGATAATTTTCGTCAGAAGAATAATGCAAATTTTTAAATGATGTTTTGACTTTGATGTATCATTTTAAATTTCCCCAGTAATTTTCTTGAGCGTAAAGAAAAACTATCTAATATACCATATTATCTGTAAAATAAATGTATTTATTATCATGGGATCAAAGTAAAAAAACATTAAAATAATTTTAACTTTTCAATTTTAACTTCAAATTTATGAAACGTTTATTGTAAGTACGTTTTGTGAAATTTATTTTAATCTAAATACCTTTTGTATCGTTAATAATGTGGATTTTGGTGTCTTTAAATGTTTACACAATACTACCACTACCTACGTCTTACAGAATAATAATAAATAATAATAATAATTCTCACTAAAAGCAGTTTTATACAATGACTAACCTATAGTCAATTAAATTATACAAAAAAACGGTTATCAGCGTATTTAAATATTTAGTCAGTCAGGTAATCCAAATATTGCATAAGATTGTATACATTTAATTAAGTAATACACTTAAAAATTCGATATCGAAACTTTTATACTAATATCTAATTTTAAAATAATATTAAAATATAATAGCTATAATATAAATCAATTATGCTTGTTGGATAATATTTAAATATTTAAATAATTTAAGTACACTATCCGTTTCATTATTATTTTATTAATTTACTAAATTTACTAATTTTATTAATTTAATTACAACAAAAGAAGAAAATCGTTACGTAAGAAATCGAGTGAATATCAAATGTTGTAAAAATATGAATTTCAAACGCTCATAAAAATTTAATTTGACTTTCTTATAGATATTTTTTGTTTGATAAAGGTAGATAATCTTATAAGGAATCTTGTATTACATTTTAAAATCTTAGTTCTAAAAAGAAAATTTTTTACGAATTATAAACTCAAAATAATCAGGTAATTTTCGTGATTCTTCCATATTTTGTTAATTTTAGAACTTTAAATGCTAATAAAAAAAAACTGTGACTAAGGATTTTTAATATTTTTCAAATGTCATTGTAACAATATAGTAGGCGCCTTGTATTAAATTTTCAAGTATGTTTACTCAACAAATAAAGTTTTATTGACATTCATAGAAAAAAAAACTAATTAAATTGGAAACTGAAATTGTCCGTAAACAGCTCAAAACAAATCAAAATATTTTGAAAATGTTATCACGTATAGAAAATGGAAATATAAACAACCGGTGAAAATTTCATGAATCTACAGTCATTCGTTTAAAAGTTACACCAAAAACCAAAATCAATTTTCTGGAAAACAGATTTTGCGTAAAAATTCCCGTTTATCCCTTAATTTTTCTTTTGTTTTTCACAGCGCTTTTGAAAACTATTGGAAAAATTTTACTTTTGACCCCCCAATGTACCAACTAGATTCACTTTCAGAAAAGATACTGTTGAAGAAAATCCAAGCACT
The DNA here is from genome assembly GCF_005508785.2 of Acyrthosiphon pisum. Lineage (NCBI taxonomy): Eukaryota > Metazoa > Arthropoda > Insecta > Hemiptera > Aphididae > Acyrthosiphon > Acyrthosiphon pisum. The sequence goes on along the minus strand of NC_042495.1, from coordinate 46,992,271 downwards.
TTTACTGTCCTAAAAGGGGATGACTGACACAAAAATAAAAAATAAAAATAAATGAAAAAAAAAATAAAAAAACACACATCATTGTAAAATCAATACATTCATCGTTCCACTCAGAATCTAAAATAGATTTATAATAAACGTATTATCTCAGGAGATATCTTAATGGATAAATCCTAGCGGGACACTCTGTATAGCTATAGGTAGGTATATTTTATCATTTTTACACTGGCTATGTTGGTTAATACAGCTAAAAATGGATGTTGGTTGTATTAAATACAATTTGTATCATTAGATTCATATTATTAAGACGTGTAGTGTGTTATAGATGAATATTGTGTTAACAGCATGAAAATAAAAGTGGTGCAAATTTCAGCTAAAGTCATGAAAATGCATGTTAAATAATGGCTATATAAAAATTTTAAAAGTTATTATTATTTTTTTTTTTTTTAATGGTGCTGGAGAAATTGTCTAGTAGCACCTTCTGTTACTTTTTATGGTTTCACCGATGTCGTACACATTGTGTTATTGATCATGAAAATTCATAAGAATTGAGTGCTAATATTATTAATATTATAAAAAAATAATAAAAATATGTTTAAACTTCAAATGTTTATTATAATTCTGACGATAATCAAATCAAAAATATACTGTGAAAGATCAACCGAGAAGACTTATCTGATCTATGACCTTCAATTACAAACGAGTAATAATGTCTTCAAAATAGTTTCTAATTCTAGTTTTATTGTGTTCGTGCAATATATCACTATTCACTGATAATTTTTAAATAATATTATCTTCTTAATAATGTATTTAGAAATAATTTAAAACTAATAAACATAACATTAGTAGGTAGGTACCTATCTATATAGGTTATATATAGGTATAAGTACTTGAAAATACCTTATATTAAGTAGGTACCTACACCGTACAAATGGCTAAACCATGATTATATTTTTATTTATTTATTTATTTATTTATTTATCGAAGCCTCAGAGACATTAGTACATAATTGTAAACCTAATTTTTTATATAGAATACAATAACATTTCAACAGTTTACGATAGGTAGTTCAATGTTTAGAAGTAAGAATAATGTCGCAACTTGCGGTGACGAATTTTATTTAACTTTTTTACTATAATTGTTTTACTATAGTTTTTCAATATATTATCCAGGTCAATTTATTTCATGAAATTACATTGTTATTTATCAAACATATGCCACTCTGATATTATATTAATTATATGCCATTATAATAATTATCCTAATACCATCATTATAATATTTAAAAATGTACGTTTGGTACATCCACTTTTTCATTGATTAACAAATTGTTATTTTATGAACACAGTGATTTTATGTGTCTCGCAAAACATAATTTTTATTTACTCATCGATATTAGTTACATCGTTTTATATATAATATTATATTAATATATTGATTTAAATAAATTATATTACAAAATATTAATATTTAGGTATATATAAAGATATAACCTACAAATTTTATATTTTATCGATACGTGAGCCAAATTGTATAGTTTGTGAATAATACATTTTCGATTCATATACTATAAACATTATAAACACACATTTTCAATTAACACGACACACGAGATGTTATAGAAAATACAATTCTCAAATAGTAAGTATATTGTAATACTATTTACTTTTTACTTTTTAGTGTATAATACGTGTGTGAAACAAAAAACATGAATAAAGAAGTTGGTATTAAATTACAAATATTAAATCGGTCATGATTAAATTTAATTAAACTTGAAAAGTAGTTATCTACCTATTACAGATATACATTGCATACATTAAAAGGTATTTCTACTGCCAAACATTTAAGAATTTTAATCCAACTTATATAAATAAACTTAAGTAGGTTGGTCTTTAAATTATAAAATTACTCCTGGTTAATAAATGTTATTTCTTAATCTTTTAATGTCTTATAGATTCTAAGGACTGATAGAAGAAATACAATTGTCGATTGATTTCCTTTAGTAGGAACCATATTCATTTTCTAGTGGCTAGTGCTAAAGTAGTAATCAAAATAATTCAGTTGATCTATTAAAATTTAAATATTGTTAGTAACTTCAGATTTTAGCTTTATTATTAGGTAAGTATTTTGTTTTATCATGACATCCATTAAATTTAATTTCAACATAATAGATTTTTATTTTTTATTTTTATGTCATTTAACAATTGAATAACTATCAACAAAACATTCTTAATGTTACCATAACAATGGTTTTTCAGATTTTCATCACAACAGGTAAAAAAATGGATTCTAATTATAAATGTAAACGGCCAAAACATCCAAGGGCCAATGCAAACGTCTTTGAAATCATCTCATATAGGTAAAACAATAAATTAATTAGTATAAAAATAATGAAAAATTCAGAATAATATAATAACAATGTTTTATTAATAGGTTATCTATGTATATAATTCAATCTAAATTCCGTCTTTATACAATCCTAAGTGTATCTTTAACGTTTCTAAAGCTCTTTTTATATATGTATAAATTTCCCTTTCGATATTTCTTTAAAAATCATATTTTGTATTTTTTAATAATCTGTCTGACTATTTCAAGGATATGGATTTATTTATTTTGTAATATTCGATGGAAATAATATTACTAACAATTATTATATGTAAATTGATTTATACCATTTAGTTGGATGTTGGACCTCTTCAAAATAGTACTCAAAAGAGACATAGAAATAAATGATTTATATATACCTTTAAATGAACATACATCATCGACATTAGGAAATGATTTAGAAAAGTAAATCTCTTAAATTTAAAAACCAAATGCTTATTTTCATTATATGTTTATTTACGAACAAATAATTTAAGGAAATGGAGACAAGAACTGGTTGTTGCAAATAATGGAAAACGGAAGCCCAGTTTGTTGAAAGCATTATACATGTTGTTTGGGACTAAAATAATGTTTCGGGGATTAATTCTTGCTATCAGTGAAATTATTTTTAAGTAAGTGATGAAAAACAAATATATTTTATATTTCATATTATAGTTGAGAGTTAAGTTTTTGAACTTATGTATTGTGCATAATTATATTATGAAATATGCTTTTATTATTATCTTTGTCAATTTATGGAAACAGGTTAAAAATAATTTTGTCTATTTGATATATTTTAGGTGAAAATATAATATATTATTAATAATTAATTTTACTTTTATAATATTATTATTAATAACATTAAATTGTTAATAATACAAAATTAGGATAAGCTATAAACGATTTTCATATTAGAATTTAATCTGTTTATACCCTTTGCATGTAACACTTCATATTAAAAGTGTCACGTGTACCTAACCAGACATCCGATTAATTATTATGTACGGTTTTAAAGTGGCAATGTTAAACAACACTTATATGTTGTACCTAACAATAATGAATCATTTGTATTATATTGCCCCAATAAAATTAAGTCTTGATTTCAGATAACCAAACTTTCATCAATATCGTTTAATAAAATATGATAAATAATTTACACTAAAATAAATAGTTTTCATATTATTACAATATTTTTATATAATACGCTAAAATATATTAAACTATGTGGTATATTCATAGCTGGTGATCGGGGTTGGGGGGCCTTACGGAGTCTTAGCCACCGGAAAGTCCGTCAAGCCCCCTCCTTTTTTAGTTGCGTGGGATTGAAGCATTCCCGCTGACATTTATATTAATAATGTATGTGTATTTGATATTTTACACTACGGTATTATAATATTCATAACATATATTATTGTCTTATGAATTCTATAATTGTATAAATTAATAATGATGTATGCCTAGTATCGTATACTCCGTTTATCCAATACCCACCAATTAATATATATTATACTTTGAAAGTTCTTAGCAGTGCAGGCGCCAGGCGTTATATAAATATTGACGGTCTGGGTAAAACCATCATATTATTGTCGTTGCGCCCTCCTCCCACAATTTATCGTTAAAACGCCATACTACCCAGTGAAACCAGTTATTTACCTACATTTCTGGTAGAAATAATATTGCATGGGTCATTCCGGGTTTGCGTAGCCAATTAATATGTCCATTTCGATAAACAATCTTTCTAATATAAATCATCAGTGATCAATATAACTGTGACTTATGTTGTTACTTGTTGCATTTTAATAAAAACCTTGACTTGTTTACGTTCTATCGATTGTTGTTAAATAAACATACCTAGGTTTCTAAAAACTTCGGAGAATCTGTAAGTCCGTAACACATACCATGGTTTGTCATTTGAAAAAAACCGAGAATGAGCAAAAAAGTAACATATTAACAACTGCTGTTAATCTACCATTGACATATTATAGCAATATAGGTATTTATATTAAAGCTTTTAAAAATAAAAATGTCATATTAAAATTCACCGCATACCTTAACACATTTAAATGACTAAATTTGAATAGAGAAATATAATGTATATTTTGTTAATTATTTCATACATTGTAGGTATTTTATGTTTGTAACTTCGAGGACAATCATATTTTAGGTTTTTAGGAATTTATTGATACAAACGTTTAAATTTTTTTAAATATGTTTAATACAAATACCTATATAAATGTGTTACATATGAGACACCACCTCATAGAGTATAGAGTATAGACTATAGGGTGGATGTATGATACGTGTGAACTTTTATAGGATGTTCCAACCTATATTGATTGGTAGACTACTATTATATTTCAATACCGAAGGGCAGAAAACAACCGATGTAGAACAGGCCTACATGTACGCTGCCTGCTTAACAATATGTACGTTAGTTTCAATGGTGTTGTATCATGTGCCACAAGTAGATATGATTCACTATGGAATGAAGATGCGGATTGCTTGTTGTTCAATAATATTCAGAAAGGTATGTTTAAAAATAAAGAAGAATAAAATATGTTTTTATATGCAGCTTCTGTACAATATGCAATATGAATTATTTATATATTTATCAAAATTAACGATAATTTCAGATTGGAAAAATTGTTACTTCATTTCTGCTTCATAAAATCGTTTCTTAAAAGTGACTTACATATATTATTATAATTTTCTCATCTAGGCTATGCGATTAAGTAACACATCTCTAGGTGAAACATCGGTCGGTCGAGTAGTTAATTTATTATCAAACGACGTTAACCGGTTCGATAAAGCGCTATTCTTTCTGCACTTTTTGTGGATTAGTCCCCTGCAAACAATAGTGGTTTCATACTTCTTATGGCAAGAAATAGGTGTATCAGCAATATTTGGAGTTGCAACATTGATTATGTTCATTCCGTTGCAAGGTTTTGTAAAACAAATTCAATAAGACAAAGTATTATACGAAATAAATTAAAGATTAAAATAAATACGTGTACAAACATTTTAGTGTGGTTTGGAAAAAAAATTTCCATATTAAGGTTAAGGACCGCCATTAGAACTGATGAAAGAGTGCATTTAATGAACGAAATAATTTCGGGCATTCAAGTTATCAAAATGTATACATGGGAAAAACCATTTGAATATTTAGTACAATGCGCAAGAAAGTACGAACTAATCTTAATTAATACCTATATTATTAAAATGATAAAAAAAAATTTAATTTATTATATTTATAGAATGGAAATAAAACAGATTCGAGGATCGTCATACATTACAGCAGTATTCGTATCTTGTACGGTATTTCATTCGAGGGTTGCTTTGTTTTTTAGTATACTAGCATATGTTGTACTCGGAAACTATATTACGGCCCAAAAAGTAAGAAAATCTTGTAAACTTAAACACAGAGCTGAATATTGAGGAACACGTGATTTGTAAGTAGGTATTTAAATGTTTAGGTATTTGTCATAGCATCATATTACAATATATTGCGAGTGTCATTGACGGTTTTTTTCCCCCAAGCCATTGCACAAATAGCTGAACTATTAATGACTATCAAAAGAATTCAGGTAAAATTATACATTTTATGAAAATTATGAGAAAAAATAAACTTAACGTCTATATTTACCTGACTATTTTAAAGATTTTTTTATCATACGAAGAAAAAAATTGTAAAGTGGTAAATCTTTCAAAATCGGAGAACGTGACCACCAATAATGGTGCAAAAAAACCTACAATCAACTCTGCATCAATAACTACAAATACTAACAGTGAAATGATGCAATCAAATTATTTGAGAATAGATATTTCAAATGCAACGGCTAAGTGGACTCAAAATGAAACTGAGAACTGTTTACGGCATATCAATCTAACCGTAAGCTCTGGTCAATTAGTCGCAATTATTGGACCCGTAGGAGCTGGAAAAGTATATAAAATAATAAATTATTGTATTTTGAGTAATTTAATATTAATTTTAAAATACCAAAAAAAAAAATTAAGAGTTCATTAATGCAAGCGATTCTACGAGAACTACCACTATCCGAAGGAAGAATTTCAGTGAATGGTATAGTTTCTTATGCATCCCAAGAACCATGGTTATTTGTAGGTTCTGTCAAAAAAAATATATTATTTGGTTCTCCAATAGATGAACATCGTTATAAACAAGTAAGCGTTTGAAATTACTAACGCATTTATTGTCATGTAGGTACTTAAATTTATATTTTCTTGAACGATTTTACTCTAGGTGATACAAGTATGTGCGTTGAAAAGTGATTTTGAACAGTTTCCATATGGTGATGAAACAATTGTGGGGGAAAGGGGAGTAACCCTCAGTGGTGGGCAAAGAGCAAGAATCAATTTAGCTAGGTAAGCCCGATAAAAGGTAACAGGTATTATTTTTGTTTTTATGCTATTACTTTTTCAGAGCCGTTTATAAACAAGCGGATATTTATTTATTGGACGATCCTCTTTCAGCTGTTGACACACGTGTTGGCAGTCATTTGTTTGAAAAATGCATTAAAGGTTATTCTGAAAAACAAAGTTTGAATAATTATAGACTGATTAACATTTTTAATTATTTTATAGGTTTCCTTAAAGACAAAACTTGTATTCTTATCACACATCAAATACAGTACTTGACGAGTGTAGAAAAAATTGTTCTCGTTGAAAATGTAAAAGTAGATTATAATTATTATTATTATTGCGATATAATTCAATGATATTTTTTTTCAGGCAAATATTAAATCAGAAAGCACATATGAAGAACTTCAGACGTCTAATTTAAACTTCGCGAAATTACTTCATTCTTCAAAGGAGATGATATCTACGACTCATAATACATTGAATGTAAGAAAGAAAAGCGAACCACAGTTGATTGTTGATCGTCAAGTGTCTGAAACGAGTGTAAGGTCACCTGTCGATGAAAGTAAATCTCATCAAAACAAATTAAAACCCACTGAAGTAATTGAAACTCGCACTTTGGGGAATATTTCGCATACTGTTTATATGTCATATTTATTTGCTGGAGGAAGAAAGTGTAAAATATTATTTTTTATATTGGTCTGTATATTCACACAAGTACTGATGTCTCTTGGAGACTCCTGGATAAGTTATTGGTATTTAACATGTGCAATGTGTGTCAACTGTTTTTTTAATACCAATTTTTTTTTGTTAATATAGGGTTAACTTAGAAGAACACGTTTTCCGTAATGTAATAAATGTTGCTGATAATAAATTAATATGGTGGTCAATTTCTAGACAAACTTGCATTAATGTTTTTGCCGCTACAATTGTAATTATGATAATTACAGCTGTAATTAGGTCAGTCTTATTTGTGTCCGTCTGCATGAAAGCTTCGATGACTTTACATAACAATATGTTTAAGGCGTTAACTAAGGCCACAATATATTTTTTTAATACAAATCCTTCTGGTAATTATAATTTAGAATTGTTATAGAATATCACCTTACAATTGATTGTATTTGCTTAGGGCGTATTCTTAACCGTTTTTCAAAGGACATAGGCACTATTGATGATTTATTACCATTAAATTTGATGGATTGTATACACGTAAGATAATTTAATATAATAATATTGTATCCACTGTGAATTATTTTAAATATCATGGGTTCAAAATCAAAAGGCGCTAATATGTTTATTTTTTTTTTGAAAATCTACATTTTTTACCTACTTATCGGTTTAGATATAAATTATCTATAAATCAAGATCATAAACGTAAACCGGCACACTGTTTAAAGAGTTATTGGAAAGGGTTTAAATCAATAAAATGTATAAATGTATTATTTAATAGGAATTCAAATAGAAACGTTCAGTTCTTTACTATAGTATTAAAAGTTTAAGCTAATAGTTTTTACCTACATGGTAAAATAAATTAATGACAACTAAAAAGTTCTGTATTTTTGTCCCATTGTCTCATATCCACCGTGTCACCATACAATAATAATATCATAGTACAATATTTTTAATTAGGTAATTGTACATTTGTTAGTCAACTTGTTAGTCCTTAACCAACATTTTTAAACTATCGTTTTTTTCTTTTTATTGTATTTATTACAAACCCAAATTAATAGACTTGGCGTACTTAGTACAACTTTATTATTTTTTAAATTTAACAATCATTAAATATAATTTGTTGCAGAAGAAAATATGACAGTTTAAAACTGCACTTCTGGACAATTCGATATTTTGAAAAAGAACCTTTTGGTTCTGAGCCCACGATATATATCATATATTGTATGTTAATGAAAAAATATTATAACTAGAATGGATTGGCAGCTTTGGGAGTATTTATCGTTGTTGGAATCGTTAACGTGTATATGACAATAGCCGCCTTTGTTTTAGCTTTTATCTTTTACAAAATAATGATTTATTATTTATTATTATCACGGAGTGTTAAACGGTTGGAAGGAATTAGTAAGTAACAAAACTAAAGTATAAAGTATACAGTATATTTTTATAGAAGTTACAGTCTTTTTTGAATAAATATAGCACGAAGCCCTGTATTCACACATCTGAATGCAACTTTACAAGGTTTAACAACAATTAGAGCCTTTGATGCCGAAGAAATATTAACCAGAGAATTTGACAACCACCAAGTTAGTGATCATTGAATTTTACTCAAGTATCTATTTTTTATTCAAATATCGAAATCATTTTAATGTTTTTATTTTTATTTTCTATAATATGCACCTATAGTTATTTTACTATATAATATATTATTATTTATAATACTTACTTTATACCAAACATTATTTAAAATAAAACCTTAAAAGGTATATCAAATATTAGTCATTACTATAATTATACATTCTTATAGGTACATCTTATATTCTTATGTATTTTTGATTTGTGTCGTTTCATATTGTTTTAAATATTACAGGACTTGCATTCTTCAGCTTGGTATTTATTTATATCATTAAGTAGAGGTTTTGCTTTTTGGTTAGACATTATTTGTCTTTTATACGTAAGCGCAGTTACATTCAGTTTCGTTGCAATTGGCAATGGTAATTTCATTAAAAATTATAAGTTAAAAAATAATTTCGTTTGATTATAATATTTACTAACTCTTGATCGTAATACAGGTGTATTTGGAGGAAATGTTGGACTTGCCATTTCTCAAGCGTTTGCGTTACAAGGAATGCTTCAGTGGGGTATGAGGCAAATGGCCGAATTAGAGAACAATATGACAGCAGTTGAAAGAGTATTAGAGTATACAAATATTACACAGGAAGATGCTATTGAACCAACAGGTTGTGTCATTTAATCCATAATTTATTTAGCTGCTATTAATATGTGGAAATAATAATTAAAGCAAAGTTTCTAATAACTAGTAAAAATCACAGGTTACGAACCATAACCCGGAGTTTATAATTGGTAGGTATGCAGCATAATGTTAACGACAGAACAAAAAATAATAATATGGGGGCAGTGCCGTTATTGGGAGAAAGTTTCAAGGTCTAGACAGATACAGAGTGTGTTTAGGCTCTATTTATTTAAATATTGTTATAAAGTGATATACAGAGTGTAAAAGGAAGACCTGACAAATGAAATAACTATGGTTCAAAACAATATTAAAATTCCCCTTTTTTTTATTTAAACAATTTATTGACTATTGTGCTACACGCACAATTGTGTAACATTTTTTTTTTTATAATACTGAAAAATTCAAACCCAGAAAAATGTAGAAAAGCCAATTTGTAAACCTAATTTTTATGAATTTTAAAACGTAAAAACATTTATTTAAGTCATGTAGTTTATTTCATATACAATTTTTTTTAAGTAATCAGGATCTTTCATTCGAAAAGTAATAACTTTTTTAAATAATATATAGAATTTGACAAGTACTAATTCAAAAATTCTTTAAAAATATTTTTAAAAAGTATATAATTTTTTATTTTGAAAAGTAAAACTATTAAATAAAAGTATATATATATCTACAAAACCACCCCATGTCATTTTTGTCAGATAAAAAATATATAAAATAAAAAGAATAAAAAATTGATGTAATTAAATTTAGAACGTGAAATTAATTAAAATTTAAATCTACAATAATTACCCATATAATAATATGTATCCAAATATCTGATTATTAAGAAAATATTGAGTAATGTTGTATGATGTAGGTAAAATTATAAGTATATAATAGCATAAACATAATCTTTTGAATATTATTGATATTCGCATATTGCACAAAAACGTTTGATTTATGAATTATAAAAAAACCTTGCACTTCCTTATATTTATAAAAATATTAAAGTTTTTCAGTATGTAGACCACGTACTTAAAAAATGAAACCAATATGAAACATCTTAAATATTTAATGAAAATTGTATATATATTGTTGATATAATTTGTTTTATAGTAGACAACAAACAATCTCCAAATTGGCCATCAAAAGGACAAATTATATTCAAAAATTTTTATCTACGATATGGACCAGATACATCATATGTTTTAAATAACCTCAATATAAACATAGAATCAATGCAAAAAGTAATTTTTAATCATTGTAATATTTTATACAGTTAAATAGATCATACAGTTTTTTTTTATACTTAGGTAGGAATCGTTGGTAGGACTGGAGCAGGAAAATCTTCTTTAATTTCAGCCTTATTTAGATTAGCTTTTAATAAAGGTAATATCATTATCGATGGTATAGAAATTCATGGACTTGGACTAAATAAGCTGAGGTCTAAACTTTCCATAATTCCTCAAGAGCCCGTCCTGTTCTCGGGAACAATGCGAAAAAATTTAGATCCATTTGATGAGTATCCAGATCACATACTTTGGAATGCATTAGAGGAAGTAATTGACTTTATTGTTTAATATTATGTTTGCATTAACTCGTCTAAAAACACTAAATACAACAATAAGATTTTTCATTATATAAGGTTGAACTTAAAAACGTTATTGAAGAATTGCCTAACGCTCTTGATTCAAAAATGTCTGAAAATGGTTCCAATTTCAGTGTTGGCCAAAGACAACTAATATGTCTTGCAAGAGCTATAGTTCGAAACAATAAGATTCTCGTTTTGGATGAAGCCACAGCTAATGTTGATCCACAGTACTGAATTAATACTATTTTTATTTTATAATAGACTGGTGCTATACAGATCTTTTTTTAATTTCCAGGACAGATGCATTAATTCAAATGGCCATTAGAACTAAATTTCGAACATGTACAGTCTTGACAATTGCACATCGTTTGAACACTGTTATGGATTCGGACAAAGTTCTGGTTATGGACAAAGGAAAAATAGCCGAGTTTGACCATCCTCATAATTTGTTGCAAAATAAAGGAGTATTTTACAAAATGGTGGAACAGACAGGACCGGCTACATCTGATTTTTTACACAGAATAGCTGAAGAGGTACACTACCTATAATTATATTTTTACTAGGTACTTACTGAAGAAGTTTAATATGAATTTATGAACTGTATTTGTATATTGTTATAGAGTTACCATGCTCTAAGTTTGGGGACAGAACCAGCATCCGAGTCTTCTGTCAATGAAGCAGATGGCATTTCAGCGAAACATATATAATAATATTTTTATAGTATCACTTTATAATGTCATTACACTTACAAGTTACCTAACATAACTGAACTAGATACGTGAACTAGTATAATTCTAAACCCTAAAATATATTGACATAAAATGTGTTTAACTTACAAAATATGTGATGAGGGTAATCATATATTATTTAGTTATTTTTATTTACTATCCTTCCTAATAACTAAGTAGACATGTATTATAAAAGCATAATATCGTAAAAATCGCAATAAGTACATAGATCTTTTCCTCGTTTTATTTCTTTGAATTAATGTAATATGCTTAGAGACCCCTCCCATTCGTCATATAGGATTCATTGGTGTCGAAGGTTTCTTCAAAATATCAACTCTAAAAAAATCTTGAAACTATAAGACTATATTATGATGCCTCTATATAAATCGCTCCATAATAAAATAGACTGTCATTAGTTATCAGAGACAATAAATCATAAATACAGAATAAAAAAAAAACAATTTTTTTTCTAAATTATGTTAAAGCTAAATATTTTTTTTTCTCCAGATAATGCTTTTGTAGCGATTAAAAAATTGTACTAATTTAGATTATCCGTGTTCAATATAATAACTTTTCCTAACAACTATATTATACCTAGCACATGTATTTGAATTATTTATTATTTAAAAAAAATAATTTAAAATAGCCTATACTTGTTGATAATTTGTGAATTATTGCTTCCTATTGTTACTTTTTTTTTTTATTCCTTAGTTAATGAGAATATAAAAATTACTAACCATTAATATTCTTTTTTTTTGATAACCGTAATGCATTATAGCAGAAATTAAAATGTAAACATTTTTGGGTGCATGTAAATGCCATCAATACTTTTTTACTACGAGAAAAAAAAATGCTAATTCCATGGCTTTTTTCAGTTGACAATAAAATGTTGATGGAATTTACAACATGTTATAAGTCTCACTCTAAAAACTACTTCCTATAAATCGGACATTTACAATCACCCAAAAATTAACATGGTCTTAGAATTTGATTTATAAGATAATATTTTATAGCAATTACCATCTTCTTTTAGTAAATTAATAAAATAATAATGAAACAGATAGTGTACTTAAATTATTTAAATATTTAAATATTATCCAACAAGCATAATTGATTTATATTATAGCTATTATATTTTAATATTATTTTAAAATTAGATATTAGTGTAAAAGTTTCGATATCGAATTTTTAAGTGTATTACTTAATTAAATGTATACAATCTTATGCAATATTTGGATTACCTGACTGACTAAATATTTAAATACGCTGATAACCGTTTTTTTGTATAATTTAATTGACTATAGGGTAGTTTTTCTTTACGCTCAAGAAAATTACTGGGGAAATTTAAAATGATACATAAAAGTCAAAACATCATTTAAAAATTTGCATTATTCTTCTGACGAAAATTATCTTAATTTAGATACTTTTGGAATAAAATTTACTTGACGTTAAACGTTAATCTTGAAAAAAAAGTACCTAATTCCCTGTAAGTTAAAAGTTTTTTAGATTCTGAGTGAAACGATGAATGTATTGATTTTACAATGTGTGTTTTTTTATTTTTTATTTTTGTGTCAGTCATGACGGTTTGGGGCAGTAAAACTGCTTCGATTTTCTTAAACAGTATTTTGTTTGATGAGAAAGTGAATCTAGTTGGTGCATTCAGGAGGTCAAAATTTGAAATTTCCAATAGTTTTCAAAAGCGCAGTGAAAATGAAAAGAAAAATTAAGGAAATACAGGAATTTTTACACAAAATCTGTTTTCGAGAAAATTGTATTTAGTTTTTGGTGTAACTTTAAAACAAATGACCGTAGATACATACAAATTTCACCGGTTGTTTATATTTCCATTTTCTATAAAATTTTCAAAATATTTTGTTTTTTTTTAAACTGTTTAACATTTTCAGTTTCCAATTTTTTTAGTTATTTATTCTATAAATAAACTTTATTTGTTGAGTACAAAAGCTTGAAAATTTAATAGAAGTCTCCCCTAATATATTGTTTCAAAGACAGATGAAAAATATTAAAAATCCATAGTCACAATTTTTTTTTATAAGCATTTAAAGTTCAAATATTGACAAAATACGTAAAAATGACGAAAATTTCCAAATTATTTTGAGTTAGAAATTTGTAAAAATTTTTCTTTTTAAATCTAAGATTTGAAAATATAATACAAGATTCCTCATAATATTGTCTACCTTTATCAAAAAAAAAAATGTCTACAAGAAGGTCAAATTAAATTTTTATGAGCGTTTGAAATTCATATTTTTAGAACATTTGATATTCGCTCGATTACTCATGTGACGATTTTCTTATTTTATTGTAATTAAAAAACAAATGACTGTAGAAACTTGAAAATTTCACTGAATGTTTATATTAGCATTTTATATATACCATAAAATTTTCAAAATAATTTGACTCTTTTTGGGCTGTATGCGGACATTGTAAGTTTTCAATTTTTTTAGTTTTTTTTTCTATAAATATCAATAAAGTTTTATTTGTTGGGTAAAAAAGCGTGAAAATGTAATACAAGGCTCCTGATATATTGTCACAATAGCAGTTGAAAAATATTAAAAATACATAGGCACAAATTTTTTTATAAGCATTTGAAGTTAAAATGTTGACAAAATTTACCAAATTTTAAATTGAATAATTATTTTGTAGTTAAAAATTAATAAAATGTTCAACTTTTATATCTAAGATTGAAAATTTAAAACAAGATTCCACGTAAGTAATTAATTCTGTTACCAAAAAATCTAAAAATACATTTACACAGTTTATTTTTATAGTCATTTTAAGTACAAATTTGGACGAAATTACATATTAAAAACCTAGGATAACTATTTTAGTTATTTTGTTGTAATTGTATAATATTATTCGTGGGTACTTGAAACTTCTAAAGTATACTATTATATATCTATGATTTTACCACGGTTTTTTGGAATTTATTATAGGTACCTATTATAGGTCAATCTTTTTTTAATACCATAGATACGTATATATATGTCTAATACATAGACTGATATACCGTCTCCGCTCAGAATCGTTTTTCTTATACAGTGATATTATATCATTGAATTCAAATTTAATACTGTCCATTATACAGTGACCCACTTCTAACCTACTGTACAGCAGAGCGACATCCACTTACCCACCTTTTTTTTATTGAAATTAAGATTAAAGACTTTTTAGTTAACGCACAGTTTTTACAAAAATAAAAATAAATAAATATGAACAAAAGCTAAAAAATATGTGTTAAAAATGATAATTATATATTCGAAGGTAAATAATTATAAATATAAAAAAACAAAAAAAACGGGGGGAAATTGTCCGCATCCAAAAATTTACCGGGGGGAAATGTCCTACTACGCCGAAAATAGCCGGGGGGAAAATGTCCGCCATTCGTATATCTTAAACCGTGATACCTACACAGTACCATTGAGTATAGATACTATCCATACTCAATGACAGTACACAAATGTCAATTATATTATATCATATTTTATAATATAAGAATTTATTATTTTACACATTATTTTTTTTCATGACTATTTGGGTTATAACTACGATCAGGACCATCCTTTGAGGGGTGCGTGGGGGTTGTCTCACCCCCCCCACTCAAGATTTTTTTATATTCTAAGTGAAACGATGAATGTATTGATTTTACAATGATGTGTGTGTTTTTTTTTTTTTTTTATTTTTTTTTTTTGTCTGTCATCACCTTTTAGGACAGTAGAAATGCATGGATTTTCTTCAACAGTACATTTTCTGATAGGAATTTATATATTATAGTCTATAGTATTTAAAAACAATTGACCTATAATAGGTACCTATAATAAATTACAAATTAATCATATCATAATATCTATTAGGTACTTATAAAGGCACCGTCGTTAGAACATCAGACAGCTGCTATGTTGAGTACCTATATTGGAAAGGTATAAGTGGCATCAGTTTTCGGTTGTAACATCACCAATAGCCGGACATGATGATTTTATTCAAGCAGTCAGAGAACAAGTTGTAGATATGCAAGACAGATTTAAGTAATTTGAAAATATTCAAAACATTCAATAATATTTCAATATTACGCGGTATCCATTTTGAGATGTCTTTAAATCGTTAAGATGTTATCTTTTCCTATCGTATTATACCTTGAATTTAAACATTTTAATTTAATTAAAAATATTGATAACAGTTTCGATTTTTATACATTAAGAGTAAATACTTTATTAAAATGAAATAAAATAAATATTACATTATTAATACAATATTATTTTAATACGCATATAAATACAGAATAAATTGTGAATAATTATTTTTTACTCAAATCGGTAAATACATAATATGGACATAGGTAGATACTGAAAAATATTTTTATTTTAACTATTCCTTAACGATTATGTTAATTACAATTATAAAATCGTTGAATCCTGAAAAAAACTATATCAAAATCAAAAAAAGGTGGGTAAGTGGATGTCGCTCTGCTGTACAGTAGGTTACAAGTGGGTCACTGTATAATGGATAGTATTAAATTTGAATTCAATGATATAATATCACTATATAAGAAAAACGATTCTGAGTAGAGGCGGTTTGTCAGTCTAGGTATTAGACATACCTATTATAGGTACACTTATCTATATTATTAAAAAAAAATTGACCTATAATAGGTATTGATAATAAATTCCAAATTAATCATATCACAATATCAATCAGGTAACGCGTTATACATCAACAACAAACCGTGATACTATCATAGATATAAATAGTATACTTTAGAAGTTTCAAATACACCCAAGAATAATATTATACAATCACACCAAATAACTAAAATAGTTATTCTAGGTTTTAATATGTAATTTCATC
>NC_042495.1:46967974-46975399 GCF_005508785.2 Acyrthosiphon pisum | reverse complement strand
TTACTCAACAAACAAAATTTTATTGATATTTATAGAAAATGAAACTTAAAAAATTGAAAACTGAGAATGTCCGTAAACCGCTCAAAAAGAGTCAACTTATTTTCAAAATGTTATGGTGTATAGAAAATGCTTATATAAACATTCAGTGAAATTTTCAAATATCTACAGTCATTCGTTTTTGAATAACAATAAAATAAGAATATTGTCACATGAGAAATCGAGCGAATATCAAATGTTGTAAAAATATGAATTTCAAACGCTCATAAAAATTTAATTTGACTTTCTTGTAGACATTTTTTTTTTGATAAAGCTAGACAAAATTATGAGGAATCTTGTATTACGTATTCAAATCTTAGATTTAAAAAGAAAAATTTTTACGAATTCTTAACACAAAATAATTTGCTAATATTCGTGATTTTTACATATTTTGTCAATTTTTGAACTTTAAATGCTAATAAAAAAAAACTGTGACTAAGGATTTTTAATATTTCTCAAATGTCATTGTAACAATATAGTAGGAGCCTTGTATTAAATTTTCAAGTATTTTTACTCAACAAATAAAGTTTTATTGACATTCATAGAAAAAAAAACTAATAAAAATGGAATCTGAAAATGTCCCTAAACAGTTCAAAACAAATCAAAATATTTTGAAAATTGTACTATGTATAAAAAATGGAAATATAAACATTCAGTCAAAATTTCATATATCTACGGTCATTTTTTTTAAAGTTACACCAAAAACCAAAATCGATTTTCTTGAAAACAGATTTTGCGTAAAAATTCCCGTTTTTCCTTAATTTTTCTTTTGTTTTTCACGGCGCTTTTGAAAACTATTGGAAAAATTTTACTTTTGACCCCCCAAAGTACCAACTAGATTCACTTTCCTATCAGAAAAGGTACTGTTGAAGGAAATATAAGCACTTTTACTGTCCTAAAACGTGATGACAGACACAAAAATAAAAAAAATAAAAAAAAAAAAAAATAAAAAAAAAACACACATCATTGTAAAATCAATACATTCATCGTTCCACTCAGAATCTAAAATGTCTAGAACCAAATCAAATTAAATGTTTATGAGCGTTTGAAGTTTATATTTTTACATTTGATATCCACTCGATTTCTCATATAACGATTTTCTTATTTTGTTGTAATAAAAAAAGGAATGACTGTAGATACTTGAAAATTTCACTGAATGTTTATATTAGCATTTTCTATGTACGATAAAATTTTGAAAATAATGTAGCATTTAATGATCGAATTTTGACAAAATTTATCAAATTTAAAATTGAATAATTATTTTGTAGTTAAAAATTTATAAAATGTTCAACTTTTATATCTAAGGCTTTAACATTTAAAACAAGATTCCACGTAAGTAGTTAATTATGTTACCAAAAAATTTAAAAAGTACAGAAACACAGTTTATTTTTATAGCAATTATTTTAAGTTCAAATTTGGACGAAATTAATATTTTAGTTATTTTGTTGTGATTGTATTATTCGTGGGTACTTGAAACTTCTAAAGTATAATATAATATTATATCTATGGTAGTACCACGGTTTATTGTTGATGTATAACGCGTTTTTTTTTTTTTTTAATAGCATTCAATTTAAAACTATTATTGCTCCACAATTATTATATTATAATATTATTAAATATAAGGTAAACATGAGATAAGAAATATAACGTAGATTTAATAACGGTATAGATAATTAAAACATTAGTGAGGTATAACTATAAGTATAATACCTACCTTGGATGGACTATTGTGTTATATTGAAGATAATTTAACGAAAATAACTATGGAGATAAGGAAACTTTGGGGATTAGTGCATTAAGAACTGAGGAGAGGAGAGTAATTAGTGAACTGATTAGAGAGTTGAGGTTAGTAATAAAATTAAATTGTATGATGGAAGTGTGATCTGTGGATGATTCTTGAACCCTGGTGGCATCAACGTAGGATTTCGGACTGGAATGATGGTTTGACTCTGGAACTTTGGCTGGAGGTGCTTTTGAAGGTCTTATTTTTTTTTTAGCTCTTTTGAAAACTGGGCATCCCATGAAGTTTGAGGTATGGTCCCCGGAGAAAAGTAAACACTTGGCAGGACTTTTCGGGTCCTTGGTGCACTCGTTGGTATGTTCCACACCAGATTTTACCACATTTTACGCAGCGGGAAACGAGGTTGCAATAGTTTTGCGTATGGCCAAACGCTTTTTATGACATTGTGGGAGGCTATGGTTCTTTTTGTGGGTTTTTTCGATAACCATTTTGGTATCAAGCAACGACTTAATATTGTGAATGTCCTCGTTATTTTCATTCGGGTAGATCTTCACAAAGAAAAGTGGAAGGGGACGTTTATTTTTGTCTTTGGCGTTGTAGATGTGTTTTACTTGATGTCCTAGTTCATCCAGAGTGGAGGAAATATTGGT
Organism: Acyrthosiphon pisum; assembly: GCF_005508785.2. Classification (NCBI taxonomy): domain Eukaryota; kingdom Metazoa; phylum Arthropoda; class Insecta; order Hemiptera; family Aphididae; genus Acyrthosiphon; species Acyrthosiphon pisum. The sequence goes on along the minus strand of NC_042495.1, from coordinate 46,972,972 downwards.
ACCTAAGGTCGAGGGGTGTAAATTTCTGATGACAACCCTGTAGGGATGTTGACAGCGAGGTTAAAATGAATGAAAACTGGCGTCAATTTCATTTAAGTGAGAGATAATTTTGTTGAAGCTATTACGACCTGAAGGTTGGACGATGAGATGAGAATCCGAAGACTTGCAAGTAAAGGCGTTTGGGCCGGTAATACTTGTCAAAATAGAGTTGATGGCGGAGTAATTTGCAATGTTTTTTATGTAGATTGGCGGAGATAGCGGATCAAAATCCTGAACAGTGTTAGGTGACTTAGTGGAGTCGTCTTTAGAGCTGATTGAAGGTGTGGAAACATCGCTATTTTCACGGTTATTGTTATTGGTGAGAACGGCTAATTTGTTTAGCGAAACGAAAATTTGGATTTTTTTTATCTTTCTGATTAGGTGACAGAGACGAATTCGACAAATAACGTTTTGAGGAGCTGCGCGAACCTGGCAAATTTGAACCAATTTTTTGAGAGATTTTATTCATTGACATTGTTATTTGGAAACGACCGATAATATACACTAATGAGCGCACTGCGGCGATAACGGAGTGAGATAAAGTACGTGTGTTCATGTTGAACGTTACAGTTTATTTTTATACACATTGTAAGTTCAAATTTGGACGAAATTACATATTAAAAAATCTAGAATAACTATTTTAGTTATTTTGTTGAGATTGTATAATATTATTCTTGGGTATACTTGAAGCTTCTAAAGTATACTATTATATATTTATGATATTATTACGGTTTGTTGTTGATGTATAACGCGTTATAAGTACCTACCTAATGGATATTGTGATATTATGATTAATTTGGAATTTATTATAGATACCTATTATAGGTCAATATTTTTTTTAATACCTTAGATAAGTATATAATATGTCCTATACCTAGACTGACATACCGCCTCCGCTCAGAATCGTTTTTCTTATACGGTGATATTGTATCAATGGATTCAAATTTAATACTATCCATTATACAGTGATCCACTTGTAACCTACTGTACAGCAGAGCGACATCCACTTACCCACATTTTAGATTCTGAGTGGAACGATGAATGTATTGATTTTACAATGATGTGTGTTTTTTTTTTTAATTTTTTAAATTTTTAAATTTTAAATTTTTTTTTTTTTGTGTCTGTCATAACCTTTTAGGACAGTAGAAGTGCTTCGATCTTCTTCAACAGTATCTTTTCTGATAGGAAAGTGAATCTAGTTGGTACTTTGGGGGGTTAAAAGTAAAAAAAATCCGAGAAAAACAAAACAATTTAAGGAAATCTGGAATGGTTACGCAAAATCAGTTTTCGACAAAATCGATCTTGGTTTTTAGTGTAACTTTACATACAAAGCTCCTGATACATTGTTACAATAGCAGTTGAAAAATATTAAAAATACATAGGCACAATTTTTTTTTATAAGCATTTGAAGTCAAAATGTTGACAAAATTTATCAAACTCAAAATTGAATAATAATTTTGTAGTTAAACATTTATAAAATGTTCAACTTTTATATCTAAGGATTGAAAATTTAAAACAAGATTCCACGTAAATATTTAATTCTGTTGCCAAAAATTCTAAGAAATTCATAAGCACAGTTTATTTTTATAGTCATTTTAATTTCCAATTTAGACGAAATTACATATTAAAAAACCTGGAATAACTATTTTAGTTATTTTGTAGTGATTGTAATGATTGTATAATATTATTTGTGGGTACTTGAAACTTCTAAAGTATACTATTATATATCTATGATAGTACCACGGTTTGTTGTTGATGTATAACGCGTTACCTGATTGATATTGTGATATGATTAATTTGGAATTTATTATTAATACCTATTATAGGTCAATTTTTTTTTATACTATAGATAAGTATACCTATAATAGGTATGTCTAATACCTAGACTGACAAACCACCTCTACTCAGAATCGTTTTTCTTATATAGTGATATTATATCATTGAATTCAAATTTAATACTATCCATTATACAGTGACCCACTTGTAACCTACTGTACAGCAGAGCGATATCCACTTGTCCACCTTTTTTTTATTTGTTTATTTTTTTTTTTGTGCCTGTCATCACCTTTTATGACTGTAAAATACTTAGAATTTCTTCAAAAGCATCTTTTTTGATGGGAAAGTGAATCTAGTGGTACTCTGGAGGCTTAAAAGTAAAAAAATCCGAGAAAAACAAAACAATTTAAGGAAATCTGTAATGGTTACGCAAAAACAGTTTTCGACAAAATCGATCGTGGTTTTTAGTGTAACTTTAAAACAAATGTCTGTAGTAGATTTATGTACCTATTTTTAACTTAATGTTTATATTATGATTTTCTTTACACCATATCATTTTAAAAATATTTTGACTTGTTTTGTCTTGTTTACGGACATTTTTAGTTTCCAATTTTTTTGATTTTTTCTATAAATATCAATTAAATTGTATTCGTTGGGTTTAAAAGCGCAAAAATATAATACAATACTCTTAATATATTGTTACAACATCAGTTAAAAAATATTAAAAATACATGGGCACAGATTTTTTGTAAGCAATTTAAGTTCAAATGTTGACAAAATATATCAAATAAAAAATTGAAAACAAGGTTCCACGTAACTAGATAGGTTATTCTGTAATTGAAAAATCAAAAAAATGTAAAAAAAAAGTTGTTTTATGTTCAAATTTGGATGAAATTCAATATTTAAACTAAGAAGAATGATTTTAGTTTTGTGTAGTCAAATTTAATCCAAATTTGTTTGCCGGAATATTTTTCATTTTTATTGTCAATATTCATTATTATTAAAATAGCATAAATATTCAAATATATTAAGACTTATGAATAATATGAAAAAAAAACATATAGATGATATTAAAATTATAGAGTTCACGTTTATAGTACCAACAGAACAAGATGTTATCACTTACGTTAGACTATTAATAGTCGAATAGACGACAACTATCGACTGCAAAAGTTAAAACTGCAAATATTTTATAATACCAAGAATAATTCAATAGAATACCTACCTGCGGGTTACGTGTTGTACAATCGCGCATTCACTGATAGAAGATAAACTCGTCTATCTTGAGAATTCAGCGTATTCGAAATGTCGTTGTTTTCGTTTTAATCAAATTTTTTGAAAATAATAAAAATAATATTAAATACTGACGATGTCGAATTGCCGAAAACTTTGACCAAGTGCCAAATTTGTCGACTAAATATTTAAATAATTTGCTAAAATTCGTGATTTTTACATATTTTATCAATTTTTGAACTTTAAATGCAAATAAAAAAAAACTGTGACTAAGGATTTTTAATATTTTTCAAATGTCATTGTAACAATATAGTAGGAGCCATGTATTAAATTTTCAAGTATTTTTACTCAACAAATAAAGTTTTATTCACATTCACAGAAAAAAAAGGAGGGTAAGTGGATGTCGCTCTGCTGTACAGTAGATTACAAGTGGGTCACTGTATAATGGATGGTATTAAATTTGAATTCAATGATATAATATCATTGTATAAAAAAAACGATTCTGAGAGGAGACGGTATGACGGTCTATAGGTATAAGACATATTATATATTTATCAATGGTATTAAAAAAAAAATTGACCTATAATAGGTACCTATAATAAATTCCAAATTAATCATATCACAATATTCATTAGGTATTTAATAAAACGCGTTATACATAAATAACAAACCGTGATACTATCATAGATATATAATAGTATACTTTAGAAGTTTCATGTACCTACCCACGAATAATATTATGCAATCGCAACAAAATAACTAAAATAGTTATTCTAGGTATTATAATATGTAATTTCGTCCAAATTTGAACTTGAAATGAGTATAAAAATAAACTGTGCTTATGTGCTTTTAGATTTTTTGGTAACAGAATAAACTACTTACGTGGAATCTTGTTTTAAATTTTCAATCCTATTAGATATAAAAGTTGACCATTTAATACATTTTTAATTACAAAAAATATATTGAATCTTAAATTTGATAAATTTTGTCAAAATTCGATCTTTAAATGCTTAAAAAAAAATTGTGCCTATGTATTTTTAAAATTTTTCAACTGCTATTGTAACAATATATTAGGAACCTTGCATTCAATTTTCACGCTTTTTTACCCAACAAACAAAATTTTATTGATATTTATAGAAAAAAAACTAAACAAATTGAAAACTGACAATGTCAGCTAAACAGCTCAAAAAAGTCAAAATATTTTCAAAATTTTATGGTGTATAAAAAATGAAAATATTAACATTCAGTGAAATTTTCAAATATCTACAATAATTCGTTTTTTAATTACAATTAAATAAGAAAATCGAGAAATCGAGTGAATATCAAATGTTGTAAAAATATGAATTTCAAACGCTCATAAAAATTTAATTTGACTTTCTTATAGACATTTTATTTTTGATAAAGGTAGATAATCTTATAAGGAATCTTGTATTACATTTTAAAATCTTAGATTTAAAAATGAAAATTTTTACGAATTCTTAACTCTAAATAATTTGCTAATTTTCGTGATTTTTCCATATTTGTCAATTTTAGATTCTGAGTGGAACGATGAATGTATTGATTTTACAATGATGTGTGTTTTTTTTTTTTATTTATTTTTTTTGTGTCTGTGTACACGATAAGTAGTCGAAATAATGTTACGATTTTCAACTTTAGTATCTTGTTCGATCAGAAAGTGAATGTCGTTGGTGCATTGGGGAGGTCAAAATTTAAAACTCCCAATAGTTTTCACAAGTGCCAGGAAAAACAACATAAAAATTAAGGAAAAACGGGAATTTTTTAGAGAAAATCGATTTTGGTTTTTGGTGCAACTCTAAAACAAATGACCGTAGGTTCATAAAATTTTGATTGAACGTTTATATTTCCTTTTTCTATACACGATAACATTTTCAAAATATTTTGATTTATTTTGAACTGTTTATAGACATTTTCATTTTCCATTTTTTTTTA
>NC_042495.1:46952741-46967874 GCF_005508785.2 Acyrthosiphon pisum | reverse complement strand
TAAGGAATCTTGTATTACATTTTAAAATCTTAGATTTAAAAAGAAAAATTTTTATGAATTTATAACTCGAAATAATTTGCAAATTTTCGTGATTTTTCCATATTTTGTCATTTTTTGAACTTTAAATGCTTAAAAAAAAAAACTGTGACTAACGATTTTTAATATTTTTCATCTGCCTTTGAAACAATATACTAGGAGCCGTCTATTAAATTTTCAAGCTTTTTTATCCAACAAATAAAATTTTATTGATATTTTTAGAAAAAAAACTAAAAAAAAATGGAAAATAAAAATGTCCGTAAAGAGCTCAAAATACATCAAAATATTTTGAAAATGTTATGGTGTATAGAAGATGCTAAGATAAACATTCAGTCAAAATTTCATGTATCTACGGTAATTTTTTTTAAAGTTACACCAAAAACCAAATTCAATTTTGTGAAAAATCGATTTTGCGTAAAAATTCCCGTTTTTCCTTAATTTTTCTTTTGTTTTTCCCGGCGCTTTTGAAAACCACTGGGAAATTTAAATTTTGACCTCCCCAATGCACCAACGATATTCACTTTCTGATCGAACAAGATACTGAAGTTGAAAATCGTAGCATTATTTCGACTACTTATCGTGTACACAGACACAACAAATATAAAAAAATAAAAAAAAAATAACAAATAAAAAAATAATAAAATAGAAAAATAAATAAAAATATAATAAAACACACATCATTGTACAATCAATACATTGCATCGATTCCACTCAGAATCTAAAATAAAAAACACACATCATTGTAAAATCAATACATTCATCGTTCCACTCAGAATCTAAAATAACAAACAATATTTTAAACAAGTTAAGTAAAAATATTGTTTTAAATAAAAGTAAAATAGTAGTATACTAATATTGAATTAGATGGGTAACATTGAAATCTAAAATTGTGTCCAAAACCCAGTCAATTGCTAAGACTATTAAGATAACATTCTTATACAATCTTACATCGTCATGAACATCCAGCTTTCAAATATTTGGATGTTCATTGAAGCACTCCAGAGATCAAATTCACTAGCAAATATTAAATTATTAAATATTCAAACAGGTACAGTTTTTACAAAAAAAAAAAAAAATATGAAAGAAGACTAAAAAATATGTGTTTAGAAAGAAAAAATGAATCACAAATAAAGAATTTTTTATAAATACTATTTTATTTTTATGCCGAAATGTTTAGTATTAGTTATTCATTATATTTTGTTTATACAATCTTTTTTTATTTTTATGTCGGATTTTTTGGCCAGCTGTATTGTACTATATTATATTATTTAGACAATATCTTACTTAACTTGTTTTAAATATTATTTATTATTTTTGTATTGAAGTCAAGATTAAATACTTTTTAGTTAACGCACAGTTTTTATAAAAATAAAAAAATAAATATGAACAAAAGCTAAAAAATATTTGTATATTAAATAATAATTTTAATTTTATATTCGAAAGTAAATAATTAAAAATAAAAAAAAATGGGAGGAGATGTCCGCATCAAAAAATATATCGGGGAGGGAAATGTCCTACTACGCCGAAAACAGTCGGGGGGAAAATTTCTGGGGGTAAAATGTCCGGATACCAAGATATACAACAACCGTATATCTACAACCGTGGTAGGTATGTAACAGGTACGAATTTATCGCAATTAGTCATAGTTTTCGCGGAAGAAATGTGTTTATGTGTTTAAGGTGTATAGCTTATTTGCTTGTTGAATATTAGCTTCAAGCTTACCTATATAACGCTATTAACGCCCCTATTATATAATATAATACTAGCTGCCCGACCTTCCTCCGGAAGAAATTATTTTTTTATAGTTTAATTTAAAAACATAAGACTATTTTTTGGCTATACAAATAATATAATATAATTACATATTGTAGATATTGTTATTGTTAATTTCTGAAAATTATACATCATACATTTTGAATTCAACCACTGGAGTGTTAAATTGTATTCTTTTTATCATAGAATAGATATAAGGTAGAAAAATATGTAACAATAAATTATTTGTTCAATGAAAATATATATTTCAAATGGAAAAATGCAAGTGCAAACAGATAAATAAATAAATAAATATAATAAATAAACAAACAAACCGGTTTCCTTCGTCTCCAAAATCAAGTTAGATTCTTATATATATAGATAGATTAATATATTATTTTATTACCTTTATATTATAGGTGCTCGTATCCCGTATTGGTTACCTATTCTTATAATATTATAGTTACCTATATTAGTTGTATCGCACATTCGAACAGTTGTTTATTAAAAATATGAAAAGATGATATAGGGTAGGGGAAAGAGTGATAAATTGTTGAATAAAAGTTGAATACTATTATATTATAATCCTTATTTATTTTCCAACTCTCAGTTCTCAATTTAATGTGCGTCTGTGGCACTCTCTGTGCAGAGTGCAGAGTACAGACTGCAAAGTAGGTAGGCGTACTATAATACCGTCACATGTCACAGCCGTTATTTTTATTTTTGAGTACGTAACGGTATGTGTAAATACGTTAGATTTTATTGTATACAATTATTAAAATGTTCAGTATATTCAAATTAAAAAAATCAACGAGTACTAAAAACGAAGATGACCCAAAAAATTACTGTTTATATTAAATTTTGGTTTTAGCGGACTTTTTGTAACAACTAAATTGCAGTGAATCTTGTAAGGGGGATGTGGTGGGCTTTGCCCTCCACGTGTTATTTTACACTTTGGTTTTGTAGGACTCTAGCAGTCTAGCCCCTGTTACTATTCAATCCTAGTTACGCCCATGGTCGGGACACAGTATTTTAGTCCCTGAGATAAACGGAAGCACAGGTATTATTGCTAGTACGATAGCGTAACACGAACTGAGAGAAAATAATTTTATTTATAAATATATATGTTAATCAAGTTTCATACTATGTAATATTAATTAGCATATTTGAATTTTCAACCCAGGTTTTAAAAAACTTTTCTACAATGTTTATATCAAAATAATAAAAAACAATTATAACGAAAAAACTTGATATTTATTGTGGTAACGTCGATAATTTATATTTTATTATTTTTCTATAATTGTATTACATTAAATAACAATAAGTAATCAAAATGTCCTTATGGTTGGCATTTAATTAATTAAGAAATATATTTTATTTTATTGATCAATTTTGTTTAAAATAAATAAATGAATTCGTTGAAATTAATATGCTTTGTAACAATCTGTAGGCTTAATAAATAATTTATCTATAATAACTTTTTTTGTGCACTGTATAAATTACAGTGAATATATTTAAAGATTATACATTTAATATAAAACAACAAAACAATAACACAACAAATTAGCATATTATTTATACAAATCACGTTCTTAATAGCCTAATGCTATTATTAGGTATACACCTATAAATAATTTAAACTGAACAATTATTATAAATATTTAAATTTTAAAATATTACTAATACTGTAAACTTAATCGAAATACAACATGTACTTAACAATGAAACAGTAATGATATTTTATTTCATAATATATTATATTCGTAACAATAAAGACATTTTTGTGAAGAACTATCTATAAATTTCCAAGTTGCATATTATAATTAACAATTTTACTACATATGTAAATTGTATGCATATTTTAATATAATATTAGGTATGTAAATGTATAATATGTTTTTTTTTATTAATTATTTTTAGTGTAAAAAAAAACAATATTGCTATACTATTGTATTATCATATACTCGTATAAAAATTGGTATTATTTAAAAGCACCAGCAGATAGCAATATTTGTTTATAAACAATAAACTGAAATTGGCTTAAGCTAAGTGACTAAGTTGATAATATGAAAAAAAAAATGGACGTTTACTTTTATCAACACGAATTTAGCTAGGTATTGGTTATTATATTATTTAGTATAATGTTTCAAAAAGTGTATTCAATACAATAATATATACTAGATCATATCAATTTATATCATAAACAAATGTTATTAACTTAACAATATTATCATAGTTTTTTTTTTTTGCAATGATCTTTTTTTGATATTTTTATAAATTGAAGTATTTTATTTATTAATAACTTGTACTTAACATTTATACATTAATAATCTTATAGTTATTAATTAAATTAACATTTTGACAGCTAAAAGGTTAAAAAGTATTATTATAATTATTATGATATATCATGAAATATATTTATCTCAATTTTGATAAAACGGAGCTTTAATGTTTATTGATAACTTTATTGATATAATTATTTTTATTGAAATATATATATTTTAATACGTTAAATGTTTTGAACACACAACAAACAACGACCTCTATTTAGTTCGAAAGCACTAAAAACAACAAATCTACTACCTTAAGTAGGCATTTAATTAAATATATATATTTATTAATAGTACCTATTATAGTAACTTGTTTTGCATATATTGAAGATGCTAATTGTCGGATAGTTAATACATATTAATTGTTTTTCATTTATATCTAACTATAAAACATGTTTATAGTTTTTATTAATTTATATTTTCATTCAAATATTTTAAATAACATAGGTGGTATAAAATAAATAATTATAAATTGGTATGTATTTATATTATAATATTTTATTATTATAAACAACTAATTTTTCTCGTGTCGTTGTATTTATCTAATAAAATAACTAGTTTGAAAGTTGATATTTTAAACTTATACAGATAATAGTAGGTTTAATGTGTATTATGTTAGTTATATTTACACAGTATTCAATAGAGAAATAGAACAATAAGTTTAAAGCAATATACAATATTACACGATTTCATTATAGGTAATCAATAAATAACATTATATGATATTGAGCGATCCAATATATTATTGTGATGATTTTGCGGTTGAATTATAATGAAGTAGGTACTTAACTTATTAAATGTATGTGTGTTATGTGAAAAGGGTATAGTTTCTAATACACGTAAAAGATGAATTTTTAAGTTCAATAAATTAACATAAGAGCAGGAATGAATGTCAATTGAATGGTGAGAATAACATTTAAAGTTGAATGACTATTACATTATATTGTATTATATTATTGTCTTTTAAAAACGGTTAAAAAATATTATTATTTCTATTTATTTTCTTTGATATTGAGCTTTTTTTCCATGTAAAGTTTCAGTATCTATTTCTCTCCGTACGCTTTTGACAGCGACGCAAAATAATAATAATATTATTAATACTTACATTATATACTTAAATATAACTTATTTTTATTTCACAATATTGATTCTAAATCTATTAATGAAATCAGATATTTTGTGGATGAAATTACACGTCGAACAAAATCACAGAACTGTCTCCATTTCGGCGATTTCTGTCCTGAAAATATGGTTTACAGTTGACAGCAAAAGTGAAATAATAATTGTAATCAAATTAAATTAATTAATACACCTCTATCTACACTCACATGTATATATTTATATAATGTGAAACCTCCTTTAATGGACACATAGAATATCGTTAATTGTTTAGGGAATAATCTACAAACTTTCTATAAATTAAGCCAACTGAATAGCGGACACACCCGAATAGTGGACAAAATTTCTTCGATTGAAATTGTCTAGTATTTAGAGGTTTCACTGTATATATAAATAAATAATAGAAGAATTTATTTTATACAAATCTAATAAAATAAAATAACCTATTATATATTTTGTATAAGTAATTTAAACTATTGATTATAAGTGATAAATATATTTTTTAAATAAATTGTATATTGGTAATAATCAATTAACTAAATTCTTATTTATGATTTATGAAGGATAAAAATGAAGACATATATTTTTTCGATTAAGTTGCACGTTAAAATATCTTGATTTTATTTACTATTTTCACATACATTCTTTAAAGAAAAATTACGTATAAGTTGTGTTACAATGTCCAATTGATTTTTGATTAATTATTGTACAATCAACAAATAGACGATACTCACTAACCGTTAATATGGTATGATTTATTACGTAGGCAAATATAAAATATTTTACCTGACTGGTTCATGATCATATCTATTTGTGTATTCTGTTGAAATAATACTGGGTCTCACTAGGTCACGTTGTCTTAATGGCGATGCTGGTGAAAATTGATATCTTTAAAAAAAAAATGTGATTATAGGTAACATTCAATGGTGAAAAATACACATACGTAGTGATAGCTAATTGTTTAATGTTAGATTTGTCTTTACATAATTAACGCACATGCTTCTAACTATTTACATTTAAATAATATTATTATTTATCTATTTAGCGCGTCAAGCAGTATAATATTATAGTGTTATCAACTAGGATCATTAAAATATATTTCTTTTTTGATGTATTGGGCCACCTAACTACCCGGTTCTAGAAATCTATAAGCTTTGATTAAAAGCTTCAGTTTCAATAATTATCTTACCCCATTGCCTATACTAAAATTTAGCGCTGCAAAGCGATTTCGATGATCGTCTACCTATCCTATATTTTTTTGTTTGTTTTTTTATCTCTTACTGTTTTTTATCCGGGTATTTATCGTGGTTTTCAGCGATACACTGAAATAGCCTAGCGGAAGGTGACATCGCTTTCTTCCTCCTGACGACACAAGTTTAATTTTGTTCAAAATGTCCTGATGACACTAAAAATATTATTTTTACCTTTTTTCAGATTTGAGTTTCCTTAACTCTAGCTCCTTTTCCAACTGTTTCATTTTAGAATAAGTGCTCATCAGCTGATTTCTGAGCAACTGGTATTGTGAGTCACAAACAGCATCCTTGCAACGACGGAACTTTAGAAAGTCTTGAGCTTCAAATACAGCACCACGAAATGTTAACGATTTACCCATGCTCTATAATAAAATGCGTAAAAATATTAGTTACCGCTGCAGATTTCTGAGTTGGTATATTATATTTTGATAATATCCAATATTACCAAACTTATTAGAGCACAACATCCACCTTGATCAGTTTTTGCTAACTTTTTTCTGAAGAAATTGAAATATAAACATTCCAATAATAATATTAGAGCTGCCAATAATGTACCACCCATCAACAATAAAAATGCTGACAAGAACTGTTCTAAGGCTAGAGGGTCACTAGTAGCATTTTGATCATGATCATCTGGTTTACATGTACCGGTCATCCAAAATCGTTGTAATCTTTCAAGATCACCTAAAAACACATATATTTTAATGTTTTTTAACTTCATTATTTTTACTGACTTTGTTACCATTTTCACGGAAATCTAATAGTCGCTTATTAAACATTTGAACATATTTTGAGTTTCTTTGGAATGCTATAGCGTAACCAGTTTTCGCATACCATGAACCGACGGTCAATAAACGGCAATCATCATCTTGTGTTACCAAATAGTCAAGTACTGTACCATCATAAATAAAAGCATCAAGTTCTCTAAAATAAAAAAAAATTTAAGATTTACGTTTTTAGGGTTTTTAAATTATTCTAATGTATAAATTTATTTAATTTATTCGTAGTCTTAAGTGTTCACATTTAAATAAATATTTCATAATCGAAATTTTATTTTTTATTAGTTTCATAGTAAATATTTTGTGTTGTTAGGTACTATGAAAAATTTAAATTGAGTTAAATTACTTACGCAGTTAATAATGAGCTAAGTCCTTCTTGTACTGTAGATCTATTAAAACTTTTCATGTAACTAAACATCTCTGGAAAATATTTATGAATAGTTGAATCAATATGAGAATGTGGCACTGTACCAAATTTAAACATCGGCTTGTGGCTATGCGGTTTACTGAGCTGAAAATAAGTAATTACATTCCAATGATTAGTTACCGTTATTTATGTTATATACACATGAACCAAATACCCTAATTACTTACCCTATAATCATCGATTCCCATAAAATCGTAATATTCTTCCCGAGTTATCATGAACGCAGCTAAATTTGCAGTGTATATAGCCAAGAACACCACAGCAAACATAGCCCATATATTTGTCATAAACCTAAAGTAACGTGTAAATAATAAAATATATTTTATTTGTCATGCCAAAAGTTAGCTAAAGTACTCGAATAAATAATAAATATTATTATATTTGTCATTAATCATTATTATAAGCAATTACGATATGCCATTAAAGGGCTAGTTTATAGTTTTTATTTTATATTTGGTTTATTAATGGATAATAATTATTCTAGTAATCATACCTGGACGTTATACCCTTTGGTATATCCACTTGTACTGCCGCTTGAAATAGAACTGCCCATATAAGCCAGTATGTTCTAAATAGAGAAAATCTGTGATTTGGAGCTTGGGAAACGGACTAAAATCAAATTTAAAAAAGACAACATAAAAATTCAAATAAACGTACTTCATAAAACCATACTTTCATATCAAATCCAGATGGACTCATCCACTCAAAAGCAAATATTGAAAATGTGGCCGCTTGTATTGCTACCACTCCTACCAACATCCACGACGCAGTATCAAATGGTTCTAGTTTAAAACATAATGAGTTTAATTTGCTGGTAAAATATTCACATTTCGATTTTAAATAAATTATACTATACCCAAAAATGCTGTGGGTGAAATGATACCAGTTCGCTTGGTGACAGCTATAGATATGCCAGTCTCCATAAATGGAAGACTGAAATCGACTACTGATTCTCGATCTGAATTTATCATTAATGAAGTCATGACCATGTCAGTTTTTCTGTTCACTAGTTCTGATATTAAACCATTCCATTTTCCATTCTGAAATATCGCAAAACAATAAGATACATGATGCGAACATTATTTAATTAAAATGGTGCTTACTTCGAGTGTTCCCCATTTACCGTCTTCTACTCTAACAAGTTCGTAAGTAAATCCCAAATCTTCAGCAAACTTTTCTAACAAATCGATACAAAATCCGGAACAGCACTGGTAATAACTACTGTTACGTTTGGCTTCAATGACGTCCAGCCTATAATTCAATATCAATATTACTACCTTCTATAATACTCGTATTCATGGCATATTATAAATGTGATATGATTGTATTAAATTATATACCCCTGCGTATCTTTTCCTCGAGCGATCCGGCATAAAACACCCCTGTTCATGCTACATTTTCCAGTTATTGGATCTGGTGGTGCAAGTGTAATGTAAGGAGCTTCTTCTAAAAATGTAATTCTTAAATTAAACTTTTCTGGCACTCCTTGAGGTGGAGTGTGACTATCTCCTGGCCACACGATGTCTTTGATATAAAGGCCTTCACGTTCCCAAGATTTCCAAACTCCAATCTACAAAATGTTTCATTGTATTTATTGCATAAAGAAACCTTAATCACCATATTTTATATTTTGACAGCTGACTTGCTCAAAATTTGGCCAATAAAATAAAAAAAGTGAGCAATATAATATGACTTTATATAAGTTTATAATTTATAGTTTAATGCACTCCTATTATGTAATCAAATACAATCAAAAACTCATTACCCATTTGTTGGATATATTAAATTATATTTTAAACAACTTAAACAATGACAATTTAAAATATAAATTATTTATCTACATTTTAATTTGTAACTTGAGCTTATTTATAATGGTTCACTGTTAAATTTTCCTATTAAGTTGTTATTACGTTTTGTTTCTTAAACATAAATAGTCGAATAAAGATTGTATTTCAAATAAAAACAGTTATCATTTTTGTATTATTTTCCTTAAAAATAATTTGTTTGGAATCAAATCCATAATCCGTACTGAGTTTACAATTTTAGAGTTGTAAATAGGTTACTGTCTTGAATGGTTTGAAAAAAAATAATTTTAAGATTTCGTTAATATAATAATAATAAAATTCATATTATAATACATTTTATATGACAAATATATAATATTTATAGTAAATATTTATTTTATTATAATAGTTTTTAAACTGTATCATAGTTTTAAATTAATTTTAGCTTAGCGCACTATTCGTGTATTATTTTTACTTACTGGAGTTCTTAATAATATTATAATGATAGAATATAGTAAAATAATTTTTAAATTGTATCATAACTCATAAGGCACACAAACAATTCATGGTTCATAAATATACCTTCCATCGATGTTTTTCAATGTTTATATTTTATAATTATTATATTTTATTATTTTAATTAGCTACTAAAATATTGCTCATGATACTATAATGTAATAATTAAACATTAATTTGTTTAGCGTGCTAATATTAAGACTAGTATACATTTGTATTTATTTACCTCTTCCCAAACAAGTGAATTTCCTACTCCAGGTCTCAAATTCATGATTTTCAGTTCTGCGGATTTCAGAACTCCATCAGCAGTGAACTCGACTTTCGGTTTGGCTGGTTCTGTATGTTCGACACTAACATTTCTTAAATACCTAAACAACATTACGATTTAAAATCAGTTAGGTAGGTACTTTATTTATTTTCTAAACACAGTTTTTGGTAGACACGTTTAACTAGCAAATTTTTGTCATAAATTGTATACGAATATAAGGTGCATGCATTTACCAAATACCAATTACGAAACTAAATGTATAGGGATTTTGAATTTTATTACCAGAATATTACGTCTTTAAACCACAGCTGTAAATTAATTTTATCTCCATAAAATATTATGTAGGTAGTTTATGTAATAGGTATACAGAAATTTAAATTTGAATTACTATGATTAATTTTAACGACACTGTAGAAAATTGTAAAAAGGAATTGGTAAGAGTATATATTATTATGGCGACAAGATGGATTTAATTTATTGTCCTGGTGAAGGAATAGGTATACCGAATATGGATTAGGTCATTCGTCAAACGCTTGTTCTACCTTATAACCTTATAATAAGTGTAAATTACAGTTTCCCTAATTTAAAATCGTTAGGTAATACAAGTAATATAATTATTGAAATAAAAAAAATATTTAAACATAAAAGTTTAAACCATACTGGACTCAATAATTCTACTACCTATATACTTAATTAATATAATTATTATATACAAATACACGTGAAATAGTTATTGTTTATTATTTTATTAATATACGAACTTGTAAAATTTTTCACCGGTGACCCAACGTGATTCACCTTCACCCTCACAAGATAATTGTGTTGTAAGAGTTTCGTTTATATTTTCGGGGTCGTTGACAAAATCTTCTACACCATGTGCAAATACTCTTATGGCTGTAGTTATTTCTTTTACCAAACTATCACTGCTGGTATCAAAGTGCACTCCTATAATTTAAAATAAAATGTTTATAGTAATATTATGATATTTTTTTTTTTAAAATTAACACATCAGTTAATGTTCTTGTATTTTTTCATAATTACAAATGCTAAAATTTATAATAACATAACAATACAACCAGTGTCGGACTGGCTCGAAAAGGCCCAGTCCACGATTTGGAAAAAAGGGCCCCTCAACAGGCAAATAGAAAATGTTTTATTTAGCCCTAAAAAAAATACGCACCTAACTAAAGTTCAATCATTCGATATATTAACTGGTTTTACTTTATTTTCAATATAGAATTTATATTCCGTGTACCTATTTTCAAATACTAAGACATTTTCTACAGACCCAAAGTAAATTCACTACAAGAGACCCATCGGACTGTTTTTATTACCAGACATGGGATATCCTACCTATCCAGGTATCCAATTGTGACATCTGTGACATCAAACATTATAAAGAAAAACACTGATTCAAATTGTGTCAAATTGTGCACGAGTACAATACTTAATATCAAAATATATAATAATTCAGTTACAATCAAGCCCAAATTAAGACATTTAGAGGCCCAGGGGCCAAAGTTTTAAATGAGCAAAAACTCATAGTAATAATAAATTATTTGGAATAATGCACAATTTCCTTTAAAAATACAAATTTTTGCCAACTTTCTTCTCTGTTTTTACTTAATAAAAATAATTAGCACATTTCTGGTTTAATTGCGTATGTCAGTTGATAGGACAATTAAAAAGCTTTAAAATGAAAATAAAATTACGTCAAAATGTTGAAAAGTTTTGAAGATACCTACCTATATAAACAAATGCATTTGTGATACGCACGGTTTTGATAAAAAAAAAAAAGTAAATGGCTCATAACTAAAAAAATAAAAAAGTTATATTCAATCTTTAAAGGATATTTCTTCATCATTTTTGGTATATATACTTCTATATGACGTTGGCCGGTCACTTCACGATAGATAGATATTAGGTAAATAGCAATAAATAATGAATAATGTATCATTTTATTTATAAATTATAATTTACAAGCTTTTTTCCTAGCTAAATAATCATCTATTTTTTTTAGATGATTTATGCAGTGTTATAATATAGACTATAACGAATAAATCAGAGGCCCCTAAATAAATTCTTATTATCGTGGCCCGGGGGGGCCAACCCTTAATTCGGGCTTGGTTACAATCAGTGATAATGCGAATACCAAGTCATACTCTTACAAATGTATACAACATAACAAAAAACTGTTTTGCGCGGGAAGGAACCGAGAACGCTACAGTCATAACTAAGAAAAGAAATTTTCACCACATAAAAAAAGAACTTAGGCTGTGTAATATCGTTTTTATTTTTTCGTTATCGGAACTTCAAAAAAAGTTATTAAAGTTTGAAAAACACAAATAGTAATGGATTTTAAAACAATAGGAACTTTTTTCGTATAAGTAATATCAAAAAAATAAAAACGATATTGCACAGCCAGTTCTCCTTTATAAGCGGTGTAAATTTTGTTTCTTCGTTATGACTGTAGTCTTCTCGGTTCTTTGCCGCGCCAAAACGCTTTTGATATGCTATTGCTATGCCGTACGTTTGTAAGGCGGAGACATCACATGCGGGTGCGACGTTCTCTTAAAATCCAAAACAATTTTACACTATTTATAATCAATGATACATACCTATTTGTATATAGACAGCTATTAAATTCGTAGAATGATAATGTCATTATTTTAATAATTATTGAGAGCTTCTCAAGATTGTAAACAAAAATATGTTTTCTGATTTGAAAAAAAGTTTATTTCGTATTTCTATTTACTCTAAACGAAAAATAATAATAATAATAGGTACAAAATCTGGGGTCCCCAATTACCATAAAGAAGCCAGGGTCCCGTCCGCAATTGCGGACTAGCGGTCCGCGCTAGTCCGACTCTGAATACAACAAAAATATAATGTATACAATATACCAAGTAATATTATACGCGTATATGAAATATATATATTATTTATTATTATTATTAAAATAATAATTACAAGCTATACATAATTTTATATAATAAATAATTTTGTTGAGTGAAATAGCGGTGAATATAACTCGGAATACCACCCGACAGGTCAAGCCAGCAAGTCTCTAGGCCAAGAGTGTTCCAATCCTCTTTGAGGATTGTCAGGGATTGCCCTAGAAGACAGTCTTTTTATTAGTGGGTTAGTGTGATGGGTCCGTTTTGAGTGAAGTGAAAGGAAGCGGGATTTAGTCAGATGTGAAAGTGTAAGTAATTTTAGGTCGTTGTTAAGATTGGCGTTTTTTATGTAGCATGGGGCAGATACGATTTGACGGAGGCATATGGACTGGAAGACTTGTATAGTACGTAGGTTTGAGGGTTTAGCTGAGCCTCATATTATCTGGATGGCGTATGCCCGCGTATATGAAATATATACTTTTAAGTTTTAACACTTGTGTAAGGATCACGTAATATTTTTTGATGAAAATCAATTAAAAAAATTCAAAATTTGATGATGTACACCTTTGATAATTTTTTGTCATATAACAATGCAAATACTTAATGATGTAATTTGCTAATTTGTATTGTTTAATTTATTTTAATATTAGGAAAGACATATTATATTGATGTTGATTAAAAAATGTATAAATTAATAATTGAATAGTGCATAATTAAGATAAATTGACGTAAATATTCTACAAAGTAGAAGTTATTATCGTACTTCTCAAGTTGCATGGTCACACAAACAACTCATACCGCAATGGAAATACTAAGATGTTTCAGAATTGACCATAATTTAAAAATAATATAGATATATTATTTTATTACAAACTAATTATTTTACAGTTTTACTCCGTTTACAAGCATACCTATGCTTATTGGATGAGCTTATACAAACATGTTATCAATGTTCAGTTTTTAAATTTTTATTTTGTTAGCTAAATAATATATATTATTATTATTATTAAAATCTAAGACAATAATGCAGTATATGGTACTTATGTTGAGAGTTGTATTTAAGATTTGATACAAATATGGTCGCCTAAAACAAAAATGGTCAAATACATGAAAATAATAAATACTGCATGTTAATATAGTATTATTGGAGTATATATATTTAAGTCACTTTATTAAAAGGTTCACAATATACCTACTGAAAAATTAGAGTCGTCGTGCTATAATATACACATGACAATATGACAAAATGTTTGATAGTCACATTAAGCGAAGATTTCATCAATCACAATATGTAAACCAAATTAAATACTTTGTAAAAATAGTTCAATTATTATCCCTTACTAAGGATCCCTCTTTTATAAATCAAGCGAAAAATCAAAAACAAGCCTTGAAGTGAATATACGAAGTTGTTTTTTGAAACAGACTTATTGTAATAGCACAATGACAACCTCAAGTCTAATCATACGCTTTACGGTACTGTAATTTTGGGATTCTGTTAAACCTTCAAATACAAACTATTTAAGCTTTTCTATTCATCTACCTACAAAACATTACTAAAGCTTCATCTCTATGAATTTCTCCGATGATATACTTTATTATAATTTGTATTTATAATCTAATATTAAAACAAGAAGTGAAGGTGCGTCTGAATGATTCAAACATTCCAAACTAAACTCAAACATAAACAATTTCATATACATATATTCTAGAACTGTCACAGACTCCCAGATAACCCAAGATATCAGAAATAATTAAACAGGTAATTATATGTTAAGTTCTCCTTGATTCAAATTTCAAATAGATATGAGATTGAGACATCCATTCAGCTTGTTTAATTACTATATGTATAGGTACAAATTTTTTCTTTAAATCTATAATTTAAATTAAAGTGACAATTCTTTTTAAAATACACAAATTATGTGTTCTATACATTTTTATTTAATAAATTAAAAATAGTTTTCAGGTTTTAAAT
>NC_042495.1:46947552-46952691 GCF_005508785.2 Acyrthosiphon pisum | reverse complement strand
TAATTTTTTTTTGTAAAACTACAAGTAATATTTACTATTGTTTTATATTATTAATATAAACGGTATGAACATAATATTATACTTTTAAAAATAATATTAAATTTCATATTTTCATTTGTTTTTTCTTGATAATTTTCCTATATATTTTTAGTGTGTATTTTGGGTTTGGTTCGTTGACTCGGTTATTTCCTTTTATACATCCACTTAAAATAATTTTAGGATGTCTAGTGGATAATTGAAATTGAATTTGTTGTTGTCTTCTGTACTAGTTGACTTGATTCGAATCATATCTAACCGTACGAATTCTACACATTTAAACGGTCATTTTTATGAATTTTAAAAATTGTAACTCATTAATCATTATTCATTACACTATTACAGTTCTCTTGTTATTTTAAAAATAACAATTAAAAAAATATTTTTCATTTTTATTAATTTTATATTTATTGTCATATTTTCAAAAGACCACAAAAAATATACTGAAACAGTGTATATTGGATATCAAAACATTATATGAAGAATAACTAAATGTAACGTGAAACATAAATTGATTAACTGTTATTAAATGTAGAAAATGTATTCATATTTTAGATTCTGAGCGGAGCGAGGAAGCTAGTGGTTTTACAATGGTGTTTATTTTCTTTTCTTTTCTTTTTTTTTATATCCTGTATACAAAATTTCTACCAGAAGGAGTGCT
Organism: Acyrthosiphon pisum; assembly: GCF_005508785.2. Classification (NCBI taxonomy): domain Eukaryota; kingdom Metazoa; phylum Arthropoda; class Insecta; order Hemiptera; family Aphididae; genus Acyrthosiphon; species Acyrthosiphon pisum. The sequence goes on along the minus strand of NC_042495.1, from coordinate 46,951,994 downwards.
TCGATTTCAACATATAGTACCTTATCTTTTAGAAAATTAGATCAAGATGGTACTTTAAAAAGGTCATTTTTCGATTTTATCAATAGTTATTTAATGCCACGGGAAAAAACCGAAAGAAATTACGAAAAACCACTAAAAATGGGATTTTAATTTCTAACGCTTTGTTTATCACCATAGAAATGAATGAAAAATAATAATATTATAATATAAATTCAACTTACATGCAGTGTTGAGCCGAGATAAATATAATTTTATCTAGATAAAGATATAAAGATAAATTATAATAATTTTATTTAGATAAAGATGAACATTTTTTTTTTATCTAGATAAATTATCGGATAAATTTTTTATATTGGTTTATGGCACTTTCTGTAAGCTCGTAGCAATATAGAATAACTTAATAGTATGTTATCGAAAATGTCGATAGTTATTAGTAAATACTACCTACTTAATAAATTAAATTATCTAGTTAATTCATCTAGATAACAGTGATTTTTATCTTAGATAACTGTGTAAATTAATATTCTCTATTTATCTAGATAAGATAAAAGATAAAAGAATACTTATCTAGATAAACTCAACACTGCTTATATGATATAATAAATAATAACAATATAAAATATCCAGACTGATAAACCGTCTCCGCTCAGAATCATTTTTCTTATACAATGATATTATATCATTAAATTCAAGTTTAATACAATCCATTATACAATGACCCACTTGTAACCTACTGTACAGCAGATAGACATCCACTTATACACGCTTTTTAATAAATGTATTTCAATTAAAATTCATAAAAAAAAATATTTTATTACAATAGCTAGATCTTTGTTCATAATAAATGATCAAAACAATAATTAATTTGAAAATATGCCTTTTTTTCATAAAAAATTCTAAATAAAACCTATTAATTTATATTTTATTCCATACCTATACATAATATGGAATATGATAGGCAATATTTTCTTAATCTAGTTATAAATTGCTGTATAAATTAATATAGCAGCGTGACACCCACGTTTACATCATGTAGATATACTGTAGTTGTACTGTACTTGTAGTTATACTGTGTGCAGTAGTAGCTTACATTTTTTCATTTTTTTTTCATTTATCTATTTGGACATGATTATATTATTGAACCCTAACATATTATTTATCGGTTACATTTAAAAATGTTATAGTCTTAGATTTTATTATGATAGTGTATAACGTTATAGTTTAAGTGTTAGCTTTTTTCAAAACGACCCTTAGTGTTATAAATCATTAATATGCTATTTTGATAAAGTATATGAATTATCATTATAACAGTATTTATAATTAACTTTAGCGTAATATAACCCTGACATATCATTATACAGTTTACGTTATGGGTTGTGGTTAATCAAGCAAGTCCTTTTTTGATGAAAGTGGAGCTGCACAAATTAATCCTACCTAAACAAACGAACCTTAACAAACTGATAGATTTTAATTAATTTTTTTATGTCATGACGTGATATTTAATCCTAACCTCAAGCTATAAACTGAATAACATTCAAATTATGTATTACATATAAAATATGATAAGCATAAACTCCGAGATTATAATTGCATTAAAGCTTAATTTGATTGTAATGTAAAATTCAAACATTGAATTCGATTTATAATTGTTTTATAATCAGTTAAAATTTACTAAAAACAGTTACAATTTTCAAGATTTTAATTTTAGATAAAGAGCTGATAATAATTGAAAGCTAGATTTGTTTTTTCATTGAGGTATAAATAATATATTTTATTCGATAATAGTTGTATTAGTATGTGACAGGTGACAAGTTTTTCTTTTAAAAAAATCTGACTGTAATAACATAAAATGTATATTATTACAGATAATTTGAATCTAATATTATTAAAATAGTTATTGAATGAAAACATAAGTGATATAGCACACGTTAAGATTAAATGTTAATTGAACGTTTTAGGTTTCTATATATTATCTCATATATTGTTATGAGTCCTAATAGAGATATTATTAATAATGTAAGTAATGCGGATGTTATAATGTTATATTGTTACCTAATAATATTAATATATTAATTTCAAACTGAAATTACTAGTCAAATGTGACTATTGTATCTAAATAGATCCAAAATTCTAGACCCAAAGATATCATAATTGTTTAAGAAAAACATTGAATATAAAATTAACGATACTTTAAAACGATTACTATATATCTACTATAGTATCATATCGATAGAAGTCACAATGGAAGTCATAGGTATTATGTTCTGTACAATGTATCTACCTACCTGGTAAAAGCTACCATTATATAGCTGCATTACACTAAAACCGAAACCGAAAATGACAATACGACACAACAAAATATTTAAAACAACTACCTACGTGCCTACAACTGTCTATCTTTAAAATTTATTTATTTACTTACAATAGGTAAAAAACGGGCATGCGCCCAGTTATACAGAGTGTTTAATTAAAATGATAACAATAATAAATTATGATAAATGATAATATATAAAATAAAAAATAGATTTTATATACAAATATTATAATGTAAAAACGACATGAAATAAAAATTAGGTAAATGTTTGGTTATTTATATAGTTCTTAAGAGTGTTATGATTGGCTGAAATAAAAGGGTCGATGTTATGCTGGTTTATATGAGATATAATACGATTGGCAAGATACCTCGATGTGTATTTAGTTAGTACGGGTTAAAAGGATGTAAAATGTGTCTTTTAATCTTTTGTCACGAGTGAGGGAACGTATAAGGGTATAAGCTTTCAAGTAAGTCAGTGCACTCAATGTGATCAAATAGTAATTTATGGAGAAAAAAATAAATCCAATATTAACATCCCACTTTCCAAAGAATCAAGATTCCAAGTTTGTAGAAGCGCCTCATAAGGATTATGAAGTTTTATTGGAATATTATATTGGAAGCATACAAACAGTAATAAAAAATGATGCTGGATTCTCTAAAAACGAAACATTATTTTAATTATTTTAATCCTAATTTAATACCTAGTTCTATATATCATCTAAGTTAATATCTTAAAATAATATTGTCTTAATGACTTACAATTATTTAAGTAGATCATATACCTAATTTATTAAAAATGTATTTACTAATATATTATGTACTTACCCAACATTCCGACGGGGAACAATTGTGGTGCTTGTAAATTCTCCATCACACTCTGAGTTACTACCCATACGTAATTTTCACCTGTGATTTTGAAACCTCTTGCTGCCTGTAATATTCTAAGTGCTTCTTCCCTCGTGCAGTACAGTAACATTACTCGTGATTCTGAAGCCACCAACTGTTGTAAGTCTGAGTTTTTGGTGACCAACACCGAACTCAGTATTGTAAATCTATAAATCAAGAAAGAACGTTCGATTAAATTCATGAAAACTACAATAAATATAATGTACCTATACGATATAAAATTAATAATAAAAATAAATTCGAAATAATAAGTCTTGACGCGCAATATTATACTCTGTCAATCAGCAGTACGGAAATAAATTGAATATTATTTTTCTCCAAATCAAGAAACTTTTAATTTATAAAGACTTTTTGTGTTTAGAATTCTTTAATCAACGATACTTAATATAATTTAACTTTTAACAACTTTTTCATGCATGCACTAAGGTTGTATTTTTCTTTTAAACTCATCAGTTTGTAAGTTTTTGTTTGTGATCATTATTTATGTGAGTAAATTGCAAGGGAAACTAACTGAAACGTCAAATTTTCAGCAAGACGTAATATTATTTTTGTTAAAAACGGAGCAGGTATTCACTGTAGTGACAACAGAAGAAAATCAATGGAGCAGCTTTATTTAAACTGGTTGATTGGAAAATACAGAATTGTAGAGGAGCGTAGCACTACGCTGTATTTACTTATATTTATTTTATCGTGTTGTATGATATGTCAAAGATAACAATCTCAATAGCAATTTTAATTTTAACACATCCCCAAGTATTTGTATTCCTCTAAGTATTATAAATATTATATTTTATTTAAATACATACTTTATTTAAAAAAAAATTATTAAAAAAGGTGGGTAAGTGGATTTCGCTCTGCTGTACAGTAGGTTACAAGTGGGTCACTGTATAATGGATGGTATTAAATTTGAATTCAATGATACAATATCATTGTATAAGAAAAACGATTCTGAGCGGAGATGGTATGTCAGTCTAGGTATAAGACATAATATTATATTATAGTATATAGTATTTAAAAAAAATTTACCTATAATAGGTACCTATAATAAATTCCAAATTAATCATATCATAATATCTATTAGGTACTTATAACGCGTTATACATCAACAAAAAACCGTGGTACTATCATAGATATATAATATTATACTTTAGAAGTTTCAAGTACCCACGAATAATATTATACAATCACAACAAAATAACTAAAATAGTTATCATACGTTTTT
>NC_042495.1:46942237-46946608 GCF_005508785.2 Acyrthosiphon pisum | reverse complement strand
GAAAATCGAAGCATTATTTCGACTACTTATCGTGTACACAGGCACGAAAAAAAAAATAAAAAAATAAATAAAAAAAAAACACACATCATTGTAAAATCAATACATTCATCGTTTCACTCAGAATCTAAAACAAAATATTCTAAATCAAATCAAATAATAAAACAGAGAAACACGCTTTATTTTGATAAGATTAATTAACTGTATTACCTACTGTTATACCTATCATTAATTTAACCCACGGCGGATAGTAATAAATATTTTTTTTACAATATACGTGAACGAAATGCAAGCAGAAATAAAGGAATATGCGGGTAAAAATAATTAATTATTATTTGTGGGTAAGACGCTCTAAAATCTATTATGTAAACCTTCCATGAATCAGTATTTTTTGATTCTAAAAGCCTCACACACTTTGATTTTTCTATATACTGTTAGTCGTGGCTTTTTATGACTCGTCCGGGATCTAAAATAATATTATGTGTGCAAAATGTTTGGTGCCAATTCGCCAAAAACTGTGGATTTGCATAATATTTTAATATATGCATCGTATAAATACAATCCGAATAATTATATCTGTATATTAACTGACTCTCTGTTATAATCGATCTATACATCGTTTCCATTTTGCTTCAGTTGAAATATGTTCAATTGTTTTTAATTATTTTGTTTAAAAATCTCAAACAGACACTTAGCCTCTATAACCCTAGGGTTCCGCGGATCACACTTAGGGGTTTCGCGAAAGCACTTTATCAAAATATTTAAAAATAAATTCTAATCTAAGGTGGAAAAACCAGTTAGGCACAAATAATATAAAATATTACATATTAGTCAATTACAGTTTATTTATTTTCAATCGTACTAACTAGTATTACCGATATCGTACGCTAGTACTGTGTATTGAATTTCCTATATCTTGATTCTTGGAGTAGGAGTTGTCATATTGTCGCTTCTGAAACGTTAATCGTGCCTTCAATGTTTTCGGTAGATACAATCACAACAAGTCAATCTCTCGAATGGTCCTTCGCAATCATGGATTACCCTACATATTTTGCTTTTTTTTTAGGGGTTCCACATAACAACGATAATATATTTGCTTGGTGTTCCGTGATATCAAAAAGGTTAAGAAACACTATTATATACATATAACAGGTGTTACTCAGTTTTAAATTTATATAGAACAGCTTTGTTATTCGGATTGACAAAATATAATACTATAGGTAAAAAAAGTTATATCCAAGAATTATAATAACTGTTTTGTTAACTGTTTTTTAACCAATGGCAACCCTAGATTATATTCACAAAATAATATTCGATTTTTGTGAGATGAAAAAAATATATGTTTGGCCCACCCTATTTAAGTTGAAAACAAAAACTACTATCTCCGAGCCTCAACATCTTATAAATATAACTTTTATTGAAAACGCCCAGTAGTTGTTGAGTATGCTGCAGAGGACGAACAATCAATAACATTTGTTTTTATATATTAGAGAAGAATATGTATATTTCCATAATATATTACACAATAATTATGTTAATATATTATAGGTATTATATTGTATCTATTAAATATTTATAATTTATATTAGGTATCGAATTTATACTATAAAAAAATATATTTTATTGTATCAGAACTAAATAAATATCATAAAGGTATTGATGAACTTAAGTTATAAATAACGCAATAATAACATTGAGCTTTTTAATGTTAAGTCAAAAATCAATTATACCTACCTATATCGTTATTGTATAGGTAAATGAACAGAGTTTGAATTGAATGACGTCTTAAACTTTAATTTTAAACAATTAAGTTATTAATTATTACGTGTAGCTCGACACTGTTCAGTTTTCTACACAAAACATAACTTTAGCTACTTATAGATAGTATTAATTATGATTTTATCAAAATACTGCAGTCATCGTGACACTAATAATTTACGCAGACAAATATTCAGTGCATTAAGTTTATGAGGGCGCAATAGTAGTTAAATAAAGCTGTCAAAATATATTTCCTTATTTAATCGGATTTGACTGGTGACGCGTTAAGTGCTCGTAGATCAAAATTGTTTTATTTGTACAAAACGAGAAACTTTGTTTAAGTTTAACACGCACTTTTGTTATTTTTCTTACATTATGAAGAATTGTTTGTTTTCATACTTTGTTTAGGTTCTAACATTGCAATACATTTGTTTTTTTTTTTTGTTATAATTTATACAGAATGTAAAATGTAACAAAATTTCTAAAAAAATGCAGATTGTGTTCTTTTTTTTTACGCCTACATTTATATTATTATCATACGTATGGGTTATAGGTACAATATAGAATAATAATTTTTTTATTATTATACCTAATAAATAAATATGAATACCTATCTAGCTATAAACTAATAAAGTGATAAATAGTATCAACAATTTGAAAAAATATGTTTCAACCAATTTCCAGACATTATATTATAACGATCACATTCAACATCGATTTTGAAGTGGGTACATATAAATTTCGCATGCATATTTTTTGCCACTTAACCAGAATTTTGTCCATTTATAGCACATAATATACTTATTACAGTTATTATGCACTAAATATAATATGTAAACATTGTAGGTATATAATACTCTTTAAAAAAAAAATGAATTATTTCATAACTACATATAAAATGTTTAATTTTTTTTTAAATGCTATTGCTTGAGTAAAAAAAGAAAATACAACGCAAGATATAATAATATAAATAAAATATTGCTACAGACTATATGAAAATATAGTCTGTGATATAACGCTATAAACAGAATATAATTATTGTACTGTGCAGAGATCATATTTTAGTCTATCATCATGCAGTAATTGTTAACCGTAAAATGTCGGATATCTGAAAATCCACTAGAATTTATATAAGTTAAGTAAGTACATTCAGTACATAAGTATAGTGTCTTTACCGCTATTAGGCACTTGAAATGTTAAAACAAAAAATGTAAAGAATACAATATAAAAATGTACATGGAGAATATTAAAACAAAAAAAACTTTTTCGTTTAACATGCTAAAATTAGGAGCTTCGAATAGTTTCTAACAAAAACAATTTCGAAATATAGGTTCCTAATATTATGTTTTCCACAATTTTCTTGAACGATAGTAAGATAAATGTAGTACGTAATATGTTCAATATACTATTCATGTCTTATTGCTTTTTTTTTTTTTTTGTTGTTACCTTATCGTTGTATTGCCATTAAGGTATTTTTAACTATTATAAAAAGTAAACAAATTAATTTAATTAAAATACCTACTATATATTCAGAGTGATAAACACTAAAACAATAGCGTTTTCACTCCATTTAAAGTCTATAAAGTATAAGTATTCAATACCGTAAATTATATTTCCTTTGTACAGTAATTGTTTGTTCGACTAACTTTAAATAAATTCTTATTCGAAAAACTTGAATACATTTACATATGTAAATGCATGCAAATATAATACGCTGTTTCGTCCGTTATAAGTTTATTAATGTGTGACGTTTTTTGGCATTCAAGTTATTTCTATATATTTTTAATGTTTTAAACAAAGATTAAAATAAATTATATGAAGAATATTTTCAAACATACCTTTTAGATATTTTTAAAAAGAAATATGTTAACTTACAATACGTCATATATATTTTATTATTAAAACTAAAATTTAAATTTGCACATATATTAATACATTATTGCCAACTAATAATGTAAATGATAAAGAATAAAATAATTATTTCAAATCAGATATGGTTTTAGATTCTGAGTGGAACGATGAATGTATTGATTTTACAATGATGTGTGTTTTTTTATTTTTTATTTTTGTGTCAGTCTTTCCCGTTTAGGACAGTAAAAGTGCTTGGATTTTCTTCAACAGTACCTTTTCTGATAGGAAAGTGAATCTAGTTGGTACTTTGGGTACTTTGGTACTAACATTTTTCCAATAGTTTTCAAAAGCACCGGGAAAAACAAAAGAAAAATTAAGGAAAAACGGGAATTTTTACGCAAAATCTGTTTTCCAGAAAAATGATTTTGGTTTTTGGTGTAACTTTAAAATGACTGACTGTAGATACATGAAATTTTTACAAATTGTTTATATTTCCATTTTCTATACATGATAAAATTTTCAAAATATTTTGATTTGTTTTGAGCTGTTTACGGACAATTTCAGTTTCCAATTTAATTAGTTTTTTTTTTCTATGCATGTCAATAAAACTTTATTTGTTGAGGAAAATTACTTGAAAATTTAATACAAGACTCCTACTATATTGTTACAATGACATTTGAAAAATATAAAAATCCTTAGTCACAGTTTTTTTTTATTAACATTTAAAGTTCAAAAATTGACAAATATTGTAAAATCACGAAAATT
>NC_042495.1:46922438-46941481 GCF_005508785.2 Acyrthosiphon pisum | reverse complement strand
TAGGTATGTCTAATACCTAGACTGACAAACCGGTTTCCGCTCAGAATCGTTTTTCTTATACAGTGATATTATATCATTGAATTCAAATTTAATACTATCCATTATACAGTGACCCACTTGTAACCTACTGTACAGCAGGGCGACATCCACTTACCCACCTTTTTTTGATTTTGATATAGTTTTTTTCAGGATTCAATTATTTTATAATTGTAATTGACATAATCGTTAAGGAATAGTTAAAATAAAAATATTTTTCAGTATCTACCTATGTCCATATTATGTATTTACTGATTTGAGTAAAAAATAATTATTCACAATTTATTCTGTATTTATATGAGTATTAAAATAATATTATATTAATAATGTAATATTTATTTTATTTCATTTTAATAAAGTATTTACTCTTAATTTATACAAATCGAAACTGTTATCAATATTTTTAATTAAATTAAAATGTTTAAATTCAAGGTATAATACGATAGGAAAATATAACATCTTAACGATTTAAAGACATCTCAAAATGGATTCCGCGTAATATTGAAATATTATTGAATGTTTTGAATATTTTCAACTTACTTAAATCTGTCTTGCATATCTGCAACTCGTTCTCTGACTGCTTGAATAAAATCATCATGTCCGGCTATTTGTGATGTTACAACCGAAAACTGATGCCACTTATACCTTTCCAATATACTCAACATAGCAGCTGTCTGATGTTCTAACGACGGTGCCAATTGAAGTTGTAGACTGGACCTCGAAGCTCTCTGAAATAAAATTAGTTTTTACTCCTTTCAATATTATGCTGTATAATGTGTTTGAGTTTTTTGTGATATGTATATACATTCTGGAAAAAAAATATTGAAATTAAGTCGAAGGAAATATTATAGAAAAATGTTATCTGTCAGTCGCATTCAGCGATTTCGTATAAAAGCGGATTTTGAAGTGGAAATATGAAAGGCATTTTTCCTTTTATTCGGTTTTGTCGAACCTTAATAAAAAAGTTCATATGCGATTATTTTTTTGGTATCATACAGATTAAAGTTTTTAGTTCAACCAATATTATAATGTTTAGAAATATCATTAAATCATAGTTAAATTCAGTTGGAGTATACTTATCGATTCCAATTTTTATACATAATTTTGGATACAAACATATTTTACGACATTTTGTCAGTCATCGTGACCTAAAACAATCAATTTCTCAATATATATAATTAGTTTAATCTTAAAACATATCTAAAGAAAATTATCTCCCGAAACAAGAAACATAAAGTTTTATATTTTAAAATTAATTTTTAAAAATGATTAAATAAGACACAAAACATATTTTTGCTATCAAATTTTCTGATAGGATCAAAATCTGTGGTCACTGTATACAATCGTATGTAGGAGGTTGTATTTCACGTATTTAAAGCGGATTTGGTTCGTAAATATCAATAATTCTAATCAAAACATCAATGTGTCATATTACCCTAATATGTCATATTATTAAGCCAGTCTCCCCTATACAGCATGAATTTCGAGTATTTTGAATATATTATATTATAATATTGTGTGGGCGCGAATCGCCACCTTTTTTTATAATTTTATTCTTTTTAGTGTGCGCTAATCGCCACGGACTGTTAATTATAATATTATAATATTATAATATTATCCTTTGGGCGATAATCGTTTTATTATCATCATAATATATTATGTGGGCGCGAATCACTATTTTCCTCATATTACCATTAAACATATTATATAAATCTCGGGGTCGTAAATCGTCACAAAGATAGAATATTATTTATTGTTATATAATATATAATTTTTTTTATTAATTAACCCGTGGCAAATTAGGCCATTGAGTGGTTTTTAACTGTGGAGGAGGGTACTGTAGGTTTTTGTGAGTTTTTTAGTTGGGCAGAATTTTTTCAAGTGGGCACCCGTAGGTATCTCCCATGCCCGGGTGGGGGATGGCGGCCTCTCTCTTCTGACACCGTGACTGCCCGAAGAGAAGTACCACCCAAAACTAAGGTTCGAACCGGCAACGGTGCACTTAGTCCGCTCGGCCACTCCGTCTCCCTATTGTTATATTATATTATACATCAATTGAGATTATTTTAACTTTTTTAATTATTATATTTCTCATATTTGTGTGTTGGCATTGTATAATATAGTGTATATTATGCAGCTGACCAGCAGTGCACCAACAATAACTGTGCGTTTTTTAAAGTATTTATAATTATTCATTAGAAGGTAGAAACATTGTTTTGGCAATTATTGATTCATTATAAATTATAATATTATCATTTATATCGTTTGGTTGAGGCAATAGGCAATTGATTACCTATTACTTGTAGAAATTGTATTATATCATACTCTATTAGTCTATTATTATATTGTTGTATCTTGAGCAAAGCAGGCTAATTAGCCTGTTAACATTTATATTTTATACACTTAGTTAGTCGTGTATTATTTAAATGTGTGTAGTATACAGCAACTATCAATATACAATCCTTTGTTACCGCATTTATTCTAGTTTTTAATTACACACACATATACACATCTTATACACATCATTACACCTCCTAGTATTTAGGCGGCGAACCCAACCAATTTTAGCTGAGTTATAACACCATTTACACCCAAAATACACGGTCGGTGTGTGATAAGGGCGCACCGACTATTATTATTGCTTCGTCCCCGTCCCCAACTACAGCATTGCACTAAACGTAAATGTAATACCATATTATAATATTGTATAATTTTCTAGTTTTATTTTATTTACCTATATAATGTAAAAAAAATATTCGTTTGAAAACCAAGACAATTGTTTCTCTAATATGTAATGAAAACAATTTTATATAATTATTATTCAGTGTTTTATAGTAGGTACTTTCGTATCAAAAAAATAAATTAAAAATGAAAGTTATGAGTAGGTAATTAAATATAAAAAGCAGTTTAGATACAATATCCTAGGAGGTTGGCAAAATCTATAAGGGTTGTCGATAGTAGTGATCAAGAAACGTATCCCCCTATAGTAGTAATTAAATTGGGATTTTTAGTTTCTATACAAAAATTAGCAAATAAAGTAAAATCATAATTTTATAAAAAAAATGATTCTTTTTTTAAAATTCACATATCTTTTAGATTCACAGTGAAGCGAAATAATGCATTGTATTTAAATTATGTGTGTTTTTTTTCTGTCTGTCGTCAATGTTTTGTCTAGCAAAAATGATTCGATTTTCGAGATCAGTATAATATTTTCTGATAAAAAATTGAATCTGCTTGGTTCTTTACTTCTATCAAAAAGAATAAAGTTCACCGATACGTCACGCTAATTATAGCCATGCGATATTTTCGATATTTATTTTTTTTTTTTTTAACTATTAAATTTGATTATTTATACAAGTATGCTAGGCTGACACAACGCCTCCGCTCAGAATCGTTTTTCGTATACAATGTTTTATCATTGAATTCAAATATAACACATCCATTTCAACGAAATGCTTGACAACTACTATACGGCAGAGCGGTACCCACTTGTTCCCCTTTTTTGAATTAAATATTCAAATATCCACTTGGTAAGCAATAAATAATAATAGAAAATATAAATCTAAAATATCCAAATTTAAGGGTCCAATACTCCAAAATCCAATAAGTAGGGACTTTTTTTTAATACAAACAGTATGTATCAGAGTGCGTTATATACGATATTTTTTCATAATATAACAAGATATATTAATATTTAAACATATTTACATGCATGTTTACGATGGTTATATATATCTATATAGATATACTTTTATTTTTTAAAGAAAATTACATGTTATTCCCACATCACTACATCAAAAATATTAAATGGATTATTTAGATATTATCGAAAACGGTATGCTATACGCATCGACGCTGGTTAGGTTAAGGTTAGGTATAAAGATCAAACAATATTCATTCGCTAGAATACTAGATCACATAATACATTATAAATGCTTATTTTATAAGTCATAAACATTTGTATCTAGGTACCTATCTAAATATCGAGGGCTGTGTAATAAAGTTGATCAAGTTAATTTAAAATTATAAAATAATATTTCTTAGTCAGAATAGCAAATATAAGCGCATCCGTGTATACCTAATATAATATAATATTTTAAATAAACGAATACAGCATAAAACAATTAAAAAAGTGATAGAGTATGTGAGCCCACCATTACACTTTGGAGAAGTAAAACTTCTTTCATAAGTAATTGGGCCCATGAAAATATAAGTGAATTAGGGAGAGAGCGAAAAAATCAATACAATAAAAAAATATGTAATTTACGATAGATGTTTTGTTTATTAATGGTTGGTATGGACATAATATATAAATAAATAAACAAACGTGTCATTTTTCCTGTTGTTTCATTTTTCGTTACGATTTTTTTTCCACCCACACATCAAAAAAGAAGTTTTACTTCAAAAATACATTGAATTATGGTATATAGTCCTAAAAAATAAACTACCTATACAACAATTGTATTTACATTATAAGGATTAAAATATAATGAAGTTAGTTAGTGTAGTAAATTGCAGGAGTGAAGTGGTAAGGGGTACCTGCCTCAATATAAATGTCAACTATACTCCGCTCATCTGAACTATAAATGGTTATTTATTCAATATCCGGTATTTACAGGTGCCCACCTACATCAACATTTTTAGTTAATTATTCTGATGAAATTAAAAATTATTTAGGTAGCTATTTAAAAATCAAAAGTCAAAAGTATTAGGTGTCACTATACATGAAGGCAGTATAAAACGTTAAAACTGCGAATTTCAATAAAGAAAATTCACAAAGTGCACAATATCCAATAGAATTAAAAATAATGAAAGTTTGCTGATTGAAAAAAAAAAAATCACACAGTACCTATAGTTGGTATAAATTAATGAATTATTATAATTATAATGAAAACAAATCAAATGCAATTTATATTATACTTTTTGTCTGCTTGGTTGACGATTTCCAAACTATATTAGTTTAATGGTGGATAATAACGTAGATAATATCGATAATTATTGTTTTCACCTTCACCATCAAGTTTTCGGGAAGACGACATAACGTTAATAATGAACGCAATACCTACTGCAATAGTAAGTACATGCACAAATATTAATAAATAAATTGCAGTAGGTAGAGGGAATGGCGTTTGGAACATTTAAAGCGATAACGAATTGTTCTCAGGAGAACAATATAATAATAGGATGATAATATATTACGACATTTTGTACGTTGAAAGGATTGTATTGTGTGACAAAAACCTGACGTTGGCTACTTCGGTATAAAAAATATCGACAATTTTCAAATGTTAAGATACGCGAAAAGGCATTCGCGATTATCATGAGTGTAGTTTTCTACCCGTTGACTGTATTAAAATTTATATTTTATATATTTCAAAGGTACCTAGATATTATATTGTATTATCTCGGTATTGTTTTCAGTTTTTTATTTTTGTTCTAACATTCTATCTTGTCATTTTTCTTGATGGATATTTTTTTTACTCCAAAAGATAATAATATCGAAAAATTACAAAAAAATATTGTCTAAGGACCGCTTAAATAATTGGAATATTATTATTATGATTTTTTTTTTATTTGCGTGTCGCAACTGTATTTATACGGTTTCTATTCTTACTTTCCAATGCTTAACAAGACAGTAAGCAATCAAGGATTATATTAATTTGCATAGCAATCAAATTTTTTTAAATGAAAATTTAAATTTCAACAGATTGACGATAGTTGAAATGGAATAATTAACAAACACTGAAAAGTTACAAGTAATCAAGATTGCTTAATATTCATAATAAGTTTAGAAGCGCATTAGTTAATGTACTACTCATTAGTTTATTGTTTCAAAATAGTGTATAGATATACCTATATAGAAAGGTAGTTGATCTGTGTAATATTTATAATATTATTTGATAAAAATATAAAATAATATAAACTTAATAGGTATATTGAAAAAAATGTCATTATATCTTTTACAAAATGCATAACCATGTGTATAAAACAAAACAATTATTTTATGGTTAAAATAAATTTACCTCATTACCATCCAATGACCTAAGTTGCCGTGGGTTAATAAAAAAAAAAAAAAATTTACCAGAAATTTAAATGTAAAAAATAATTAGTTACCTACACATTTTGCATATATTTTATTTTCAAATATATTTTATATTTTGTTATATACCGAAATTCAAACAATATTGTAGTTGGCATTATTATTATATTATTTTATCATCATATATTGGATATTATTCGATAAGGTTAGGTGGGGATTGTCCACAGCACTGACACCACGTACGCACAAAGCCGTCAGTACTAAATTGAATGTATCATAATGATATTACTATATTGTAGTAAACGAATACATTAGTAAAGTATGAAAAAAATATCAAAATATTGATCTCTGTAAGCACAAATAAATAATTATAAATCATAATATGATCATCGACGTTTTGTATATATTATAATGGACGAGATAAATATTATATAGTTAAAACCTTAGAAAACTAAGACATCTACACCGTCTAAAATGAATAAGATCAGTAATATTTTTAAGTGAATCTTAAATTTATTAATTCCTTTCCTACATATATTTATTTTTATTTCAAACAAGTCAAGTATAAATATTTTAACGGATCTATTTTAATTTAAGTATTTGTAAAAATCTTGATAGAAAAAACTATATAGGTACCTACAATATCATATTATTATTAATCATTGTGTATAATTAATATATAATATACTTATATACCTATAAAATAGGTATGGTTTGTACTTGTAGAATTGTAATTATTTAATACATATTTAAGAACGCCTAGATTCAGTTAATATAATATATTATACGAGCTGCCCGACCTTCCTCCGAAAGAAATTATTTTTTTTATAATTTAATTTAAAAACAAATAACTATTTTTTGGCTATACAAAAACTATGATATAATTACATATTGTAGTTATTTTTATTGCTAATTTCTGAAAATTATATATCCTAAATTTTGATTTCAACCACTGGAGTGGTAAATGTTATTCTTTTTATTATATAATAGAGATAAGATAGAACAAAATGTAACAATACATTATTTGTTCAATGAATAATATATATTTCAAATGGAAAAATGCAAGTGCAAACAAACAAATAAATAAATAATAATAATAATATTAATAAATAAACAAACAAACCGGTTTCCTTCGTCTCCAAAATCAAGTTAGATTCTTATATATATAGATTATCTATTCTAATAGGTTTATAATATTATTATACATTATCGTGATTGTCTGCTTATTTGTTTTATATATTATGACTTTAATTTATAAAAAAATAATAAATATTAATACCATGATTATAAAAGCAAAACATAATAATTAGTACCACGATGTCATCTATTATCATTGGAGAATTATTTCTGAAATTAAAAGTGTGATTTTAAACTGCTTTATGAATTTATAATTTCATATTATATATTTTAGTACTCAAAACCATGTTCAAAATGTCAACGTTGTTTTTGAAGTTGTTCTTAAAAAAAATTACCTAAGTACTTATAATAATCCAGTGTTTATTTTGTTTCGCATGGACAATTATTTAGTCCATAATATGAATTGATTACAATCTAATACATTTTTTATGTATGATATTAAACACTGCTGGAAAACTTTATAAAAATTATATGCTTATTGTATACAGTGTTTCGATAAAGTGTGTCCCCACATTCCCATTACTTTAATACGTATACCTAGTGAAAACCGTAACTAAGAGTTGAGCCTTCATCGACACGGTTCCTGAATTCTTTTTTCGCACATGAGCATCATAACTTTTAAGTTTTTACTTTCTGAGTGATATTTACGATTTCATTCGTTTTTTCAACTAGGTGCCTTAATGTTATTACCCGTTCAAGTCCCGAGTTGTCGGCATTCCATGCTATTACTGGTATTCCCAAGTATCCGGCAAGCTGCAGAAAATACTGCGCTGATGCTGTACTTCGACCATATTTTTCGTAGTTCATCAGGTACAAAATCGCAGACACGTTCATATTGAGAAATTCTTTGCATAAAGAATCCAATATAGCTGTAACATAGAAAAAAAAAGTATGAGTTACTTCTCACCAATTGAGTTTATTGAAATGCATAATATTATTAGAATTCTGTAAATTACAATTATGAATTAGGCTGATAATTGATGAATTAATGTCTTTTTCTAAAGCAAATTGGTTGCTACTATAGTTTTATAATTATTTAGAATTTATATAAAAAAAAAAAAAAACTTTAATAGTTAAAAATAATTGTTACCAATTAATATTATGGAATATTTTTTTTCATTTGCTATATTTTAAAACAATTTATTCAAACCAATATTGAAGTGGTATGAAATAAATCATGTCGATACATGATAATAATTTATATTTAACGAACACACACACACACACACAACTGCACAAATATTTTTAAAACAACTATATAATATAGTCATATTATATAGGTTGTGGACTAATTGAAATGAAATTATTTTATTTGTTGTGATTTCTAACTAGACGTTGGTCAATCAAAAAAAAATATAAGCTCATTAAATATAAGTTCTTTCAAAAAACTGATTCTATTAAATATTTAAATCCAATAAAATACGACATTACCTCTAATGATCTAACCCATCAGAAAAAACTTAAGTAATATCTTGTAGAACAAAGAATTTAAATTAAATTATTTTTTTTTATTGATCATGAATATAACGTGCGTCCGACAAATATGTTAAGAGATATTACATATATTAATATGTATTGCTTAAGCAATAAGAAATACAATTAATAGAACAGTCAATAGATTTAGATTTAAGTATAATAAATTACATATTATTATTTACAATGATATTGATTATTTGAATATACCTAATATTATTAATATGATGGTACCTATAATAATGTTATTAATTTAGTAGGTAATCTATAGCAGTTACCTATAATATTGATTATGTATTATGCACCCTTTTTGAATTTGTATACATTTTAAGGAACCGAATGGTATTATTTTCACTCTCCAGTTTTGAGCCTAATATTTTTGCAGTAAGATGACGTTTTATTTTGACTTCCTTTCTGTGCTCTTCAAATTGTTTGCATTCATAAATATGTGATTGCTTGTTAAAGTGGTGCCGCATGTTTGATATTCAGGATCAGGAGAGTCGTTTTTACTGTTCCATATAATATGTTAATATAATATTTTAGTTGATTCTGATAGGTTAGAAAATAATAGGTAATGGCATATTTTCTGGGATTGAATAGGTTGAGTATTTTGACAGAACTGCCATTGTGAATAATTAAAAACGATTTTTAAAAAAAAATAATACATTTTGGGAATAAGTTTTGTTGATAACTTATTTAATATAAAACATTTTTGATCATAAACTTCTAAACTCAAAAACAAAATTATAAAATGTTTATATTAAGGATAATGAAAATAACAATTTTAAGAAGGTTCAAATACCGAAGACTGAATATTACAAATACTTTGGAAGCAAGTAGGATGAAAGAAATTAGAAATTAGGAATTTAGCCCGTTTAAATCTTTCCCCAGCGATGCTTTTGTGTTTGGGCACTTCTTTAATTTACATTCGGTTCAAACGAAAGAAAACCGGAGAAAGATAAATGGTGAATATTTCATACAAAAAACGATATAGAGTGGAAATGGTCTATAATTCAAAGGATATTTTACTATTGATTTACTTTTATATTAGTTGTTTATTTTGTTTATTATTAATAATACGTTGGGTCAAACTAATTGTTGACAACAACAAATCGTATATTATATTAATATAATAATATTATGTATCTCGTTTAATATTAATAGTTGTTGTTAACTTTTAAGTCAATACGTTGCAGTTGGTTCGTATAATATTGTGTATTCAACATGGTTCAAAGAATAAATAGCTTAAAACTAATCTAAATATTTTGGACATTTCATTTTACATGGTAAATTCTAAATAATAATAATAATAATAATATACCCAATGGTGAAAAGTTTCAAGTTACTACAAATAAATATTGTTATTAAATTACGACAAAATAATTAAAATTGTAAGTTTTCCTTTCAATATCAACTGTCTTTAACATTTTAAAACAAAATTACTATTAATCAATGTATGAGTATTTTTGAAATGTGTAGGTTTCTATAAGAAAAACTTACGAGACACCTTGAATTATATTGCCAAACTTTAGCTTTTAAAATTGAAAATTGTAAACATTTTTAACTATAAAATTATTTCCATATTTTCATGTTTTTGACGATATAAATAAAAAAATGGCATTTAAAGCATGTCTATGAGGCGTATTTTTGTTATACACTTTAAATGTCTGCGAAAAAACATATTAATAGTTGAAAATAAAACATAATTGATTGAAGAATATTAATTTAATTCAAATTTCATTCGAAACCGTTATTATTATCAAAAACTGAATGAACATTTTTTATTACTCAACAGAGAAACTCCAGCATCTAAAAGTTTATCAAATCCTAAAATATATGTGAAACGCGATGGATGGATCCCCAAGTAGAATAAACGCCACTCTTACATTTTATACATTATATAGGACGATTATCTACTCACATCACGTATTTTTGTTTCTCTATCCTCCTCATGTTGGCCCCGTGAAAAGCAATAATGAAAATGAGCATTATATTATCACATGTGATGTTTATACACGGTGAACAATTCAACTATATATTATATAATATGGATTATAGGTACCTAATTCAAAGCAGAAAATTTTTTTTAAAACTATTTAATGAAAAATTATGATGGCCAATGAAAATATAAAAAAACTTTTTTAATTAGAATTAAACAATTTTCTATTAAGACAAGTTTTTCAAAAATGCATGTATAGGTAATACCTATTATATATATATATATTTATAAGTTATTTAAAAAGCAATTAGATACGAAATAATATGTATAAAAACAAACAATATTGGGTGTGTTATATTACCACTGTAATATATCTGAGTACTGAGTAGTATATTTAATATTATTTTGATATTTTGTTTGTTTTATAGAAATACGCTTTTGTTATATTTTAATGCTTTATTTTATTCATCTATACCTATAAATGTTTAATTATGCGATTGAAAAACATAAAAAGGGGTATTAATAAAATATAGGTACCTAGTGTATAGTACCTATTGTTTACCAAAATCGAGTCAAATTAAATAATAAATATATTATTCAACATATTATTAATATCTTTGGAACAAGCCTAGTTTAGCACCCACTCGAATTTTTCGATTTTTCTTTCGGAAACCATTGTATTTCGATGAGTTTAAAACGATGGGTGTAAAAATTAATTTGCGGAAATGATTATTTTGGAAGTAACAGCCTTCCAAAGTTTGCGATGTTACGTTTATACGCATGCGCGCAGCACTACTATAATGCCGCGCGGAGGACCATTTTTGTTATTTTTTTGTACTTACGTATTCTAACTTGTTTAAAACGATGGTGCAATAATAATTTATCCCCCGATTTTCTATGCAACACCTCCCCTAGTGGGTCACAGGGTTAAGAAAATTGCATTTTTGTTGCACCGAGTCACCGAGCGGGGTCACTCGCTCGCTGCGCTCGCTCGGACAATTAAAAACGAAAATATCCTCCGATTTGTTATGCAACACCTCCCCAAATAGGTCACGGGGTATGTTATGTCGTATATTATGTACAGTGATAAATAACACTTTTTGTGGCACTCGTCGCTGCGCTTATAGTAGTGTTGCGCGCATGTGTATAAACGTAAAATCGCAAACTTTGGAAGGCTGTTACTTCCAAAATAATCATTTCCGCAAATTAACTTTTACGCCATCGTTTTAAACTCATCGAAATACATAAGTTTCCAAAAAAAAAAAATCGAAAAATACGCGTGGGCTCTAAACTAGACTTATGCCGGAATAGGATTCTATTATAATTTTTTAATGTTTTTTATTTTAAATTAGAATATAATATCTATTTTACCTACCTATTATATATATTTGCATATATATATATATATATTTATTATATATGTATATTATATACACAATATACATAGTTAAATATTTACAGTAAATAACTTCGAGTTAGTTGATAGAAGATTGTAAATTGTGGATGGGACATAACGAGGATTATAATATTAAACACGCTTGAAAATTCTATTATTGATAAATTACTTTTCTAAAAAATTTTAAAACGAAATTCATAGTATTTTTTCTCGTGAATCAGTATAATTACTAGTTTTTAATACTTTAACATTAAAATAAATTATTCACTTTTCCTTAAGAATTTTAAACCACAATATTGAAGAGGTCCCGTGCAAGAACCAGATAGCTCCGTTTTTATTAAAAATCAGTTTTTCATGGAAGAAATATCTATATTTTGGTCATAGACTTATAATATATAGACCTCGCATTAGTGAAATATATTCAAGCCAACATATGTGCAAGAGAGATAGACTCTGACATTACTTTTTCTATGAGATTATAAACAACTCCTTTATTTTAAATATTTATAATCTCAAGGAGTAATGTACAAATTGTCTATAGACTCCTTGAAATTGTAACGTCAAAGTCTGTCTCTCTCGCTCAACAATCTACAGTTCAGTGGTCTCTCTCGCACATATGTTGGCTTAAACTGTTACACACAAAACGAGCGTAATGCGCGGTCTATAGATTATAATTCTGTGATTTTGGTAAATCAGAAAAATCGATTTATTGTTTCCAAAGAAATTACAAAATGAATTATTTCCCACCAATAGTGGTAAATGAGACAACGACAATTTCTTTTTCTTGTCCTGAACAATTGATAAAAATGGAGCTGCCTGGTTCTTGCATGGACCCCTTCAATTACGAATTCTTAAATTCCCAGAAAAGTGTATCAGTATTAAAAATAGTTTTTCCTTTATAATATTTTCCTACAAATACTTTTTTTCTAGTTTTACAGATTGGCCATTAGCGCTGTACATGCATTTGCATTACGTATTGTGATTATCAATTATATCTTGATTTGTTGATAAAATGAACATAATATTATTATTATAATATTATGAATGAATAATTAATATAAAAACAACAATCTTAACTTTGTAATTAAAATAACAATTATAGAAGATGGTCGTATAATATTTTATACAGCGGGAGTATTCAAAAACAATAATATTTAAAAATATAAAAATGTAGTCTGGCTGGAAGGTAGGTACTTTGAATATGCTTAATTTTTTTGTCATTATTAATTCAAATATTAAAATCATATAAATATTAATACATATTGTATCATCCGATGATATAAAGTATTTAGCTTATCATAAAAAAGAATATCAAATATATTTATATGTATATGGAAATGTTATTTTATTTTATATGCATCAGTTTTATTTTTTTAAATGTCTTATTATTTAGCAAAACATTTTGTTACAAAAACAAAATATTATTTCTGAAAAACTTATGTATTAAAGGGATAATGTATTTTTCTTAGTACTGAGATAAAATTTAATACATTGTTTATTTATTTATACAACTGTAAATATTCTGTGTAAAACACCTCAGGTGCTTTACATAATATTAAATTATATTATGCTTTATGGGTAAAGTTAAAAATATCAAAATTCTATGCGGTTTTAAGTTAAAAAAAACTCTTATAAAAGCTTCATAAATATTTGTATTCACAAATTAACTGCTCTTACAGTAAAATAAGACTTATGAGTTAAAGACGTATATGAAGAGAACTATTGTAAATTGAGCCAATAGGTATATGTTTAAAAAAAATATATATTTTAAAGAAAATAATTAAAAAAATATTCATCTATTATAGATGAATCTATCATAGATAGGTTAGGTCACCAAATTCCCGCGTACCTATCAAAAAGTTTTAATCAATGGACTAAACAATCAACTAATTACGAAGATACAAATAATAAATAGGCATAGTATATTAGTTGTATTGGCTAATATATTCAATTTTATAATAATGTACAAAATATTGGTTAAAATTCTAAGTATAATTAACTGTTTTCAGTTTCTATAAGTCGTTAATTTAATTTTAAAAAGAAAAAAACTGAATTATATTAATTTATAAATTTATTTAAGTCTCAATTATAAATACTAACCATGTTTACCTAAAATATTCGTTCATTTTATTATTTTTCTATATGAGTGTTAAGAGTGCAAAAAGCATTTTATCTTAAGTTTAAAGTTCAAACTAAATAATATTAATATTTAATAAGACAGGAGAGTGTAAACCGCTAATTGATGACATATTTTAGGCGAGTAATAGAAGTAGAAACTATAGGTCCCTATAATTACTACCTATACTTTAGTTTTAGGCATTTGGAATATATTAGATTGAAATTTATTTAGCGGTTCTAAGCTCTTGATACGGACTATCGATTTTAAAATGTCATACATAATATAAAATAATACAAATTTACACAACTAAAACTACAAAAAAGTGCTGGTGTTGAAGTCGGGTCGCCTACTATTTGGGGTGTATTTACATTTGAAAGCATCGATAAATCATTACATTCAAAAAACGATACTATAGAGAACTCAGTTCACACCTAAAAATGTTCAATATATTGTGCAAAACAGCTCTACATTTTCTCTTAAATTCTCCATCGTTTTTTTTGTGCATTTTTTGAATTATAGAGAAATTCGAAAAAAAATATTCCTCTTAATGTACATGGATTTCTATAGTTAATTTTCAGTCAAGGGACATTTGTTTTACTTTTTTTAATTTAGGCGCCGTCTGTATAAATATTCTCAAAAACAAAATGGTACAAATACTGTATAAATATCTCTGTGGAATTCAGTCACCAAAAACGACAGTAGTAAATAAACAACTAATAAAGTATACATAAGTTTGAAATCGACCAATTTTTTATATTTGATGGATTGATGAAAAATAATAGTGTATAATGTTCATAATCTGTTGTTCGTATTATAAATAAATGTTTGTTTCTTTAGTGGGTTATTTCATGATACTATTTTAATTTTTTCACGTATTTTTGCAATTGTTATTAAAGGTCTTGTCAATTGTGACTCCTAGATATTTAGTTGATTGTGTATATTCATGATTAATATTCCACCATTGTATTTTCGATTCCTTTTTTGGTTACTTGTTATCAGTATGGTATGCACTTACTTTTAGGCGAATAAATGCAACTAACATAAGGGATACGGAGTGAAGTAACGCGATCGGTTTAAACCATCAAAATGTAAGGGCTATTAGCAGCATAACGAAAAACGTTCCCTATCCTTTTATTCAAATCTATTATCATAAATATAATTGAATAAAATAAGTTCCAAGATATGTCAGAACAACAATCCATACGGTTAGCACTTAGTTGAGTGGTCCAAAAACTTACCATCCCATTATAGAGACCCGATACAAGCGTTGCATATCCCGGGGCTCTACACGGCACTTAGTTGAGTTGTACGTGTAAGGTTCGGGGCCGTGGCACTTATTTCTGTTATCCACCTCTGGCACGAATATAGCGGTACTTATTTGAGTTGTTCAGCTATATTCCGGGGCTCTCCAAATAACATGTAATTAAATTCTTGCTTGGAGAGATTTGTATGTCGTCTAGACTCCATAGATACCAGAGTAACGACATCGAATTGTAAACATAGCAACTCTCCCGTCGGCAAATCAAATCAACCTCTCGGATCGGACGGAATCTCACGACATTGACGGACCAGATCAATATCCAGACTTGTTGGCATCTCAATATAGCGACAGATCGAGACAACTAAATGAAATCGGTGGCGAGCAATCGAAGACTTCCGGAAGGACAATAGTTTCCCTGTCCACCACGGAAAAGTTCATGGACCAACCATTGTATAAAATATAAATACGAATCATTATTTTTTATGTTAGCTATGTAAAAACAGAGGATATTAAAATTAACTTATGTTGTAATTTAATTTGTTTTCTAACAGACGGACTAGCTCGGATTGATCGGTTTCAATTGGATTTTTTGGTCTTATACATGAAGTCTTCTGTTTCGGCTAATAGACGAAATTGATGTTTAATGATAATTTAAGTACCTACCATTTTATTAATTTTTAATTAGTTCAGTATTGACAAGAAAAATAAAAGTTTTTTGGTGATCGAAATGGTTCAGTCAAATAATCTATTATTTATCTTTGCCTGTTATTTTTCAACTTTGTGGCAAGAATACCAACTGGATTGGTATGACAATCACAATCGCCGATCATGGGGAAAATTTATAATTTTGGAATATAAATATATAATAATATACAGTTAAACGGATATAGGTTGGTCGTATAATTATAAATTAATGATGCGGAATATCGTTATGGAATATCCTATGAACAGCTATCACGGTAACCACAAAAATATAGCTTACGGCTGAATTATTGAATTGTAAAAGTAAAATTATACCTTTTTGTGCCAATGGGAAAGAATACTGCTATAGTTTTTATGTATTTTGCGTGTAAACTTTTCCTAGTTATTTCGATTGCTGTCTTTGATGTGAGATGGCAACATACGGGACTGTTAGTGTGAAAAAACCTATTGCGCAAGGTAATTTCTTTGTTTTGTTACGAATGAATTAGATATAAAAGTATTCTCATCATCTCATCTAGAACCACCTACGCGTTCGTTTTTCGGATTTATCGATTTGACGTTCTACAATGACTCACTGATGGCTCCGGGGAGGAGGGGCCTAAGTAAAATTCACGTGCTTGTTATACGACTACAGTAATGAGGCAAAGGGTCGAACGTGAGATTTAAAACTGTATACATACTGTCGCTGTAATGCAGTATTGTGTTCAACGACGGTATTTGAAAAGAACATGGTACGATACTAGTATACAAAGCATACGGTGCAGTTTAAACTTTAAAAATACATATATATGAGCGTATTATCATGTTTGGATTTCCGTTGAAAAGATAATACTATATAATATAATATTATTGTTGTCGCCATTTCTGGTAGTCGTAATATGTAGACACACACGCAGACACACACTCACACAACAGTCACGTTTCGAAAGCAATCTTTCAGAGAAACGTCCTTACCTCCACTCGATAAATTCATCTTTAATGCAAGCATACCATAATTTACAAGGGTTCGCACCGAGATCATTCGGTATCTTCGAATCTTCCATTTACCACCACCGTTGAAAATTGTGAAAGTAGACAGAGGTTTACGCACAAACACACAGCTTGTAAAACCTCAGTGTAAAATAGGTACCTATATATTATATTTTACTAGACGTTTCGTGAAAAATTATCATAATTTCGAGATTACAGCACCGCTGAATAATCTGAATAATAATATCATTAAAACAGCGTATTACTATGGAATTAAATCAATTTGACAACAGCGCGCACTTGACTTTTGCGTCGTGTGCCATTCACGCGCACCCATTCTTAAGGGGAATTTCACTTAGGCACGTGTGTATGTGTGTGTTTGTCTTGTAATCCCAACGTGCTGCTTCGTGACACGAAGGCAAGCATGTTATTATCACTGCTAGCGAATCTTGGTCGATTTTCCGGCGCATTAAACACATTTAGACGATGACAAAATGTGTAAAACGTGTTTTGGAATATAGTCCGTTGCATATACACGGCAATCCCGGGGTAGGTATAGCTCTTTGTTTTATGTGTACGTATAATAATATAATATATTATATTACACACCTACGTGTAGTGGGTATATATCGTATAGTCGAAAAGGGATTTGTTATACGAGCATTAAAATATATATATATAAAAAAAAAGTATAAACACAATAGAATCCAAAATTGTAATTATGGCGTTACACTGACGTGAATAATTAGGACTTATTTAAAAACAACGAGCTCGTTGACTCCGGGACATAGGTCGTGATTACACAGTTGGTTATGTTATTTTGGTAACGCGATTAAAAGTTACCACGAGTAGTATGAACATTATTGCGACAGGATTTTAAAGACAACCTTGTTGGACTGTATAGATATCGCAATCACCAGAGAAGACGTAGAACACTAATTAATCCACTTATTTTGTTCTCCAATCAAACGAAAATTCATGGCACGTTTGCGATTAAATTATAAATATTTGGCAATCTATTCTAATCGTTTTTCACCGATAACTATGCCAAAGGTTTTGAAAAGCCATGACATCTACTTAACGTTGTTAAAACTTAAACTGATTGTATCATTTTATAAATATCCTAGTATAGACTAGAATATTGAGTAGACCGTAGAAATGTAAAATATAGACATGATGTTAAAAACATTCGTAAAATTCTTGATACGTAAAAAAAATGGAGGAAAAATATGAAATGTTTAGATGAGGAGTTGGTCTCAAAAGTAACGATTTTTTTTTTTTTAGGGTTAAGGCTTCAACTGCTAAGGTTATTAGCCTGTGGTACTGTAGGGGAGGGAACTATAATTTGATTACACGTGTGTATTGGTTTTGGCAGAATTTTCGATTTGGGCACCCGTAGGTATCTGCCATGCCCGGGTGGGGAATGGCGGCACTTGTTCTCCGGACACTGTGACTTGCCCGAAGAAAAATGCCGTCCGGTGGCCGAGAATCGAACCAGCGACGGCAGCGCCGCAGCCAACGCCTTAGACCGCTCGGCCACCTCGTCTCCCAGCAATGATTTTATTTCACTTAAATTATTGTTTAATTGTATGTGGTTACTAAGTCAAATAACATACCTAATCATATTAGCCTCTTATAAGTATACCCATAAATTAAGTTACATTGTACAAAATAATATGTTTTAGTTAAACGGTTATTTATTCAGAATATGTTATGTTACTGTGATTGAATCTTATACTTAAATTGTAGGGTATTTGAATTATTATTGAGATGTTATTATTTTATAAATTATAAATAAACAATTGTATGTATTTCAGAAAGTGTAGAAACTTAATTTTACTATTAATTTATCCATCAATACTTTTAATTAAAAGTGTTCGAAAAAATTTCGTTTATAAAATCGTTTTTATTTTAGTAATTACATTAGACACATTAATACATTATCCAATTAATTTTCACCAAAATTTAAGA
>NC_042495.1:46867284-46922186 GCF_005508785.2 Acyrthosiphon pisum | reverse complement strand
TTTTTCTCCTAATTTTTATATAAATTTATGGTAAGTATTCATACAATAGATATAGGTATTACTGCGATTAGTAATAATGTAAAAAAAATAAAAAATAATGATATTTTATCTCAAAGATTCATAACATAATTTAATAGATTCGATTATATTTAGGTTAAAATGAATAAAACTTTCCTTGTAATAAAGATATATAAATTAAACAATTATATTCTTATTTTAATTGAATATTTTAATGTTCTCAGTGGTTTAATATACAGTATGTCCCAGAATTCCCGTATCACCCTTAGTATCTCCGTGGAAAATCAATATATTTGAATTAAATTTTTTTACAGTAATAAGTATGGAAATTCTGATCGAATAACATAATATTCGATTTTTTTTTTTCAAAAATTCAAAAATTATCAAAAACTTTTTTTAGGAAAATTTCCAAGATAGCCATTTTGTTGATCATATTTTTAAAACAGTTCAAAAAAAAAAATATTAAAATTTAATGAAAATCGCCCAAGTTAGGGCTAATCATTATTTTTAATTTTAGCCGAAAAATCAGCGTGATTGTAATAATGAACATGCGAACCGTATTTTGCTAATGCCGTATGCATAGGTAACATAACTAATATTCTTAGAAATTCACAATAATAATTAGCCCTAACTTGAGCGTTTTTATTAAATTTTAATATTTTTTTTTTTTTTTGAACTATTTTAAAAAATATGATCAACAAAATGGCTATCTTGGAAATTTAGTAAATTTATTTTCCTAAAAAAAATGTTTGATAGTTTTTGAATTATTGAAAAAAAAATCGAATATTATGTTATTCAATCA
Organism: Acyrthosiphon pisum; assembly: GCF_005508785.2. Lineage (NCBI taxonomy): Eukaryota > Metazoa > Arthropoda > Insecta > Hemiptera > Aphididae > Acyrthosiphon > Acyrthosiphon pisum. The sequence goes on along the minus strand of NC_042495.1, from coordinate 46,921,366 downwards.
GAATTTCCATACTTATAACTGAAAAAAATTGCATTTAAATATATTGATTTTCCACGGAGATACTAAGGGTGATACGGGACTTCTGGGACATACTGTATAAGATTTCTTTTCTAGATTATGCATAAAAAAAATAATTATTTGTCAATTGTTATTTGTTTAATTTTTGTGTGAGATAGTAAATATTAATTTAAAACGGTTTTTTTCACAGGATTTTTTACTGTGTTTGTCTGTGTAAATAACAGTTGCTGCTTATGTATAATTCTCGACCAATATCTTGCAAAATCTTTAAAACGTACACATCACATATAAATAATATAGGTTCACAATGGAAATTAATTATTAAACTTTTAAAATATTTACATAAATTAGTTTTATAAATTCGGCTATCTCAGATTTTTAAGAAACATAAAAAGAAACAACTTAGTTTCTTATATTTATTTTGAGTTTAAGTTAATTAAAAAACATAAGTTAAAATAAGTATGAAAATATAAAAAAAAAAAAAATGAAAATTGTTTTTAAAAATATTTGTCAGAACAAAATTACTGATGGGACCGAACACGGTGTGGTATAGGGGTATACGTCATGTTATATAAAAATGAATTTCTCCTCACAATAATTGTATATCAATGTAATTTGCAGAAATGTATTAGGTATATAAAATGTGTGTAATAATGTATTATTAATTAAAATGATATGTATTATTTATCGAAAATAAAACGAATAAATAATGAAATAAGTATAACCCTTAGTTCGTTGATTTTTAATTATTTAACCATTAATTTATTGTTGTCTTTATTTTTTATCCATTATTTTATATAGGTAGGTTATTTTATATGGGTACCCGATTTTAAGAGATTTTAAATTGGAAATTTTAATAATTATCATGCAAATGAACAATATAGAACAATGCAATTAAAATTAAAATCTTAACTGAATAGTTATAGTAGCTAGTATATTCATATATTATTATTAAATGTAAATGTATTTTCATTATAATAATAATTATAATATTATTATTACCAAAGTCAAAACAAACTAGTTTGCATCACTGGTATTATTTTAATAACTTCGACTGTATAATATATTGTTATGTTAGAATGGTAGAATAAACTGTAATATGCATATCGTGTATCCAGGACATATGTTTTTAGTACAAACTTTTTTTTATATATATAATAAAACATATAACTGATATGAGTATAACTTGACACTAAGTGGATTTAATAAAAAAAAAAAATAAAATAGAATTATATCTTGAAATTCTCTTCGGTTTATATTGAAAAAAAATCACTTTTACATGAGGGTTTTCAATACACCATAAATAAACTTCTATTGTAGAGTGTCTTACCCCTTGAGTTACTTGAAATAGTACATTGAACATCATTCCTCTATAATCCTACATCTATTTTTGTACGCAGCTATAAAATATGATTCGTGTTAAACTTTTTAAACTTCAACATTATTAAAATAGTACCTTGTTGGTATTAAGATATTATGATTTTAATATTTGTGTTAATAATACAATGAATATTATATAAGCTTATTTTACGTTCTAAATGGAGCGATGTATATATTGTTTTATCAGTTATGTATGTTTGGTTTTTTATAATTTGTGTTTCAAAATATTTGTTATGACATTTTAAATTTTTTTTAGTTTTTTTTTTGATTAAATATCGATTACATTTTTTTAGATAGGTCAAAATCTTGAACATTTAATACAAGGTTCCTTATAAGTTTTTATAATAGTAATTAGAAAATATTATAGATGCATAATATTATATTATGTACGATTTTTTTTTTATATAAGCCTTTTTTAGTTCAAATAATCAAATTTAACAATACATCAATATCACTTAAATTAAAAAATTATTTTGCAGTTGAGAACTTATAAAATGTTCAATTTTTATAGTTGAGAATTGAACATTTAAAACAAAGTTTTAAACAAACATGCAATCTAAAAATTATAGAAACACCGTCTTTTTTAATAGACCTAACCTATTTAAAGTTAAAATTTGAACGAAATGAGACATTTAAATGGAGATTGGAGAGCAACAATCTTAGTTATTATTTTGTAGTTTAAAAATGTTATTACAATACGGACTGACAGACCATCTTCACTAAAAATCATTTTTTCGTATAGTTTATCAAATTAATTCAAATTCAACACATCCATTAGAGGCCCACATGACACCTAATGTAATACAGATCAATTTGACCCACTTGTTTACTTTTTTTTTATCCTGACTATTCATCAACAAAATGGTCATTAACATTCATAAATGAATACTATTATATTATATTAATATGGTTGACAAGTAATATATATGAATGAATAAATAAAATCAATAATACAAACTTAAAACTGTTTTTAAAATAACATGAGTATTTCCAATGAGTTTGGAAGTATGAGCAATATGGTTATCGTACGTTACGTATACCTAAAATATATTATATTGGTGACATCCAATCATAATAACAATAGTGATAAAAAAAATGATAATAATATTGATAATAATGATATAGGTAATCCAGATAGTAATGGAAAACATTAAAAAATTGATAGGTATGATCATTACCATCATAGATATCAGACTTATAATGATTGTTCAGTCAGCCAACCTCCTACACAGAAAAAGGCAATGTCTTAGCTCTCCAACTTTGATTGCTTGGTTTTGTTCCTATAGTGGAATGCCATGTTTATATGTAATGTAAGTCAATAAGAAGCAGAAAACTGTGATATAGACTATATAGATTACGTGTAGAAACATTTGAGGTGTGCGTATCAAACAATTTGCTTTCATGCCAATCTATTTTGTGAGGATAGAAAATATTATACTCTGTTTATTCATGGTATTAATTTACAATCATAAAGTAAACTTTAACTGCTGAACATTTATTTTTTATTTATTGTTTTTTTGAGCGTTTTTTTATTAGTTTGTAGTTTGTAGTTTTGGATTTTTCTTAGAAAGTAGAATGAAAATTAATTTAACTGATGATAATTAAAAACAGTTTGTACAACCCATACAATTACTAACGAGTATAATACCTAGCTAATATACACCAAGGCTGTCGATAGGGGGACCAGGATATCAGCTTTTCAAAGTACGTGAGGTACCTAGGCGTTATCTGGGTCGTATAAGACGGTGGCAGAGATATTGGCCTTAAAGAAGGAAGAAGAGAGAATTAGGCAGCATACGTGACTCTAGGCCGGCGGGCTATGAAGGGGACGTCCGGAACAAGAGCTCAAAGACGGTGGGCTAAGGCCGGTCCGAGAAGAGGGCCCCTGCTAGAACTTCTACAAAAATAGAAACTAAATGTACACACTCAGGTCGCCCGGAGCCTACAAATATACACTAGCAATCGTTATGGAAAGTAGTGTCCGGCTTCCTGAGAGCCCTGTAAATATTTATATGATATAATATATTAAATTAATAAACGATGGTAGCATTGCCGAAGTAATTTACAAGAAGTTCCGGCAAACGCCGTCGATACCACGTGAACAAAAAAATAAAAGGTACCTAATGAAATATACTAATTTTTATCGATGTCTGTTCGGATATAGACTGAAACAATTTCTACAAACTTTTAATAGATATATATTTTTTATTTTAAAATATTAACTTTGGAGAAAAATAATTGAAATTTTCCACTTCACGGTTTATTAAACTAAAATAATATAATAATTTCAGTTATTTTCATATAGATTTTTACTAAAATTAAATATGAGCTCAAATATAGCATTATGTTAATAATACTCTAAAAATATAAAAATATAAAATGTAAATTGAATATTATACTACAGAAATTTGAAACATATTTTACTTGAATTGGTCAAAGTTTAATCATTCCATTAATTGATAATACTACCTATTTATCATGTAAAAATAATATGATTTTAAAAAACGCTCCCCGATATTTTCCACTTCGAAGAAAATTTATAAATCTTAAATATCTATATGTATTAACTGATCCCACACACTTCGCGGCCCGTAAAAATGGCAACTCTTTAAATGAAATTGTTTAACTCCTTTTGGGTGTAACTCGCTGCAGTAAGTGCAACTCAGCCACCTTATGGTAGGAAATGTGTAAAAATTCGATTTGATGCATGCTTGTACCTGATCTGCTCGATTATATAACCTATGACAACCAATAAAATAATAAATACTAATTTCTACTAAAATTGTTTCTCCTATAACCAATAGCAGCCATTTATAAACAAAAATGTACATAGTAAATCTCAAAATCCCTGTTTGAGCACACCCCCGGGTTGGACCTACCGGGTCCAATTGTGAATCTAAATCATCCCGGAAACCACTCCAACACACAATTGTCCAGCCGTTTAGGAATGTATAAAGGACAGACAGACAAACATTAATTTATATATATATAGATAAGTGAATTTAATAATAATATACGAGTACAGGGTGGGAAATACGTAATTTTTAAATTTTATTCGTTTGGTTGGTAATAAACAAAGTGTTAAACAAAATCAGATAGAAAATAAAAATATCCTGTACTCCCATCATATTTATGTTAAAAAAAGGATTTCAGTGAAATTCGTTGAACGGAACCCGATCTCGTGATATTGTATACAAAACAATAAAAATAATCTGAAAAAAAGATAACTAAACGTAGACTAGGTAGGTAATAATATTATTTTGATATTTCATTAAAATAAAATACTTATTTTTATTTTATAAGTGTCTCATAATATTGTTAGGTACTTTAAAATGTGATTTAAACACCTACTACACATCCATACGAATTAAAATATGTAATAACCAAAATTTTTAGAGCTAAAATAAATATATTTAATAAAATGATGTGTCTCATATGACTAGAGTAGTTGGTTCTAAAATAAGACGATGATTAACATAATAATTCCTCTTATAATACAATTATACGTTAGTATAATATACATACTGTATTTCATTTTATTTTTAAACTCAATAGTATGTTACATAATTTGCATATTCTCATTAAATAATACACTTACCTATAGAATTTTTAGAAAAACATTGATATATTATTATTAGTACTTACTACTTACCTAGGAATACGATAACTTACGACAACCAGTATTTGAAACCTGACACTACGTTTACATAATATAACTTAGAAAGCAGCGTATGCTAAATCTGGTCCTAAACACGCTCGTTTAAGAAAACATCCATCTCATAAAAAAAACATTTTTGTTGCAAATTTCACTGAATTTTTAGTGATAACATTTCAACAATTACGACTAAAGCTTCTTAATTATTGGCGTTTGGCATACTTAATTACTTAGAGTAAATATTAGGGTGTCATAATATACTCATAAATTTTAATAATATTGATTTAACCAAATATATCTTATACATTATGTAGGAGCTGTTTTATGGGGTAAATGTTTAATAAAATATGTAAAATGTTTTAAAAACTAAATAATATGATATTATACTATAACACTAAATGTATTATGTATTATTCCATTTATATATAAATATTCTATTAGGATATGAGACGATAAATCCTTCAGTCATTTACAATGGAGAATGCATGTCATTCACAGGTTAATAATTATTGATTTAAGTGTTTATTTTTTTTTTATACATTTACGTCCAGAGCAGAATATTAAAAAAAAAATATACACAAGTGATCATAAGTGCACGTTTTTGTCAAGGTTTTTCCTCGACTTTTATATTATGTTGAACCTCTTTGTAAGTATTAAATGTTTAAAGTACGTCTAATATTAAATTATACCTCTGAAATAGGAATATTTACCTATGTCCTATATAATATTATATTCTAATACAATATTATATGTTTTTTGATTTATGAAAATATAAATTAAGTTATTAATTGAATAAAATATGCATTACATACAAAACAATATTGATACATACTTAATTAATTAAATAAATGTGATCTATTATTATGGGTACCTAACTTGTTTAAAACTAAATTCTTTATACTCAATTTTTATTGATGTTTATAAAATATAAATAAAGTATAGAGCATTAAGGAGATGCCAGTATGCCACATATTATTATAATATAGATTATATCTAAGGTTTAATTAATTATTTTATTAGATCACCATTTGTTTAGTGTATGAAATACTTCAACATATTTTGATCGAGCCACCGATGTTTACACTGTCATAATAATTAGTATCCATTGGACATCAAATGGAGTACCTAACATAGTTATTATTAATAATAATTGTAACTTTTGACCCTATGGTAGAAAAGTGTTAAAATTATATCGGTGACTACCAGCACAAAGCAGTGACGATGATTAAGTAATATATGATTATTGGAATTGAATAGGGAATATCATTATAATATAATCTTCAAAAATACTAACTTTTTTAGTTGGATTTGATAGATGTAAAATATGAAGTTCTATGTAAAATACTAACAAAAATTAAATGTTTCATTAAGAAACAAATGTAAATTATATTTTTTTGTACAAAAAAGTATTAAAAAAAAAAATTACACCAATAATATATGGAATAGGTATAGTGTATGTACCTATAGTGGTAGGTGCTCTTTTTATTACTAGTTTTACTTTGTATAAAGGCAAGTCGTTAGGATTATTTGGTTTTATTATTATTATCTTAATAATGTGTTGTCTCCCATTAGAGTGTTATTGATGTTGTACATAATATACCTATTTATTTTAAAGATCCTATATGTTTTTATTGTGTGAATCAGTAAGTTATTATTTATATATATTATATAAAAGGTAAGTATACAAATAAGATTACATTTTACATTGAATTATTTTAGAAAAGTCATTAGTTAGTTCAATAACAATGTCAATATAGTTATACCGAGATTCAATATCTATATAAATATATATAAATTAACATTTGTTTGTTTGTTTGTCCTCCATAGACTCAACTACTGGACCGTTTTCAATAAAAGTTTTGTAAATAGATACCTCAAGACTATGTTATGCTCATAGCTTATTTTTCGACCCCCATACGTTGCTATAGTGTGGCTTACACATGCATTTAGTTTTAGCTTACGATAATTGAATACTTTTTTGTTTATTTAAATTGTTCCCGTTGGTTACAGATTATATTACTATTATAATTAGTAGAAATAATATGTCATGAAAAAATGTTTACAGATAAGTCAAAAAAAAAAAAAAAATATAATAAATACTTCTGAATAAAATTATTACAGTGATTTATTTTATAATTTAATTTCTTAATTGTAGACATATTTTAATTAAAACATATAAAATCAAATAACAACCTTAACGATATTGGATTTACGTCGGATTTTAAACATTTGTTGAATCCGTCTCCATTTATTTGTGTTTATAAGAAATGTATGTCCAGAATTAAGAAGTATAAAATTATAAAATAAATCATTGTAATAAATTGTAGTAGCATTATATTATAGTCAACTGAAGTTAAGCGGAAAACGATAGAAAGATGGATTAATTATTTTAACCCTTGCTAAGGCGGGTACCTACTGGTACTCGGGTAATACAGGTAGTCGCAATACATAACAATTAGATCAATATTTTAAGGTTTTGAGCGGAGAAATAAATATATCGATTTAAGAATGCTGATTGTTTTTTTTTTTATGTCTATCGTCACCTTATGGCACAGTAAAATCTTCGATCTTCAACTTTGAGAGTAATTTGTTATGTTAGAAAATCTGATTTGGTGTAAAAAGTACAAAGTCGTACGTAATTTCATTTTCAAAATAATCGGAAAAACAAACAAACAATTAGGAAATCAAGACTTCTTTAGCTCCAAACCCGTATCTCCCCTTCTTGTTCAAGACTATAACAAACAATATGGTTTCGTATGAAACATCTCCCACATTCACTTAAGGAAAAAAGAACCAAGACATTTGTTTAAATTCTGCAACACATCTCTAATATCTATAAAACACCTCCCCCTTGAATGCCCATACTTAGCTGGAGAGATAAAAATCTTTCTACAGCCAACGAATCTTGAAGATTTTGTATTAATAATAAACTTTGATTTATTAGTGTATTGCCTTAAAAAAACTAATTTGTACAACCGAATTGAAATATTTCACACATTATGTACAATAGTATAACTATTATTATTCTTATTGCCAAATTATAATGTATGATTATTAAGATGAATGTACAAATTATTATTTTTATGTAAAACAAAAATTGTAAATTGTTTTTTTCCCGGCTAATGACTTCATTGTTAAAACCGTAATAAATATTTAAAAATAAAATAAAATTAGAAAAAACAGGTATTTTCACCCAAAACCAGTTTTTGTGAAATTGATTTTGTTTTTAGGTTGTAATTCAAAAATAAGTTCCTAGAAACTATTTTACCAAAACTGTAAAATAGCATTATCAAGAATTTAACATACTGTATAATTAATAAAAATAAAAATTAATGATATAATATCCTCAGAAATATAGGCTGACAGAATCGTTTTTGCTATTCAATGGTTTGTCATTTAATTCAAATTTAACACATCCGTAATAATGATTAGGTACGTCTTTATAGTTTATAATAGTGACCTACTTAACTTTTTTTTAAACTTAAATCTTCACTATTGTTTTCAAAATTATGTTTATTTATAATACTAATTTAAAATTTAAAATACCAAACGGAACAGTATTACCTACTGTTAATTTTAATAATACTCTATATAGCTACATGTATGTGATAATATTATTTGGATAACTAATATTGTATCTATACCTATATAGTTGCTTAAAATGAATACTTATACTGAAATAAGAATTTAACCTTATAATAATATTTTGTCTTATGGACATAAACTTAAAACATTATTGCGATACCATTATATTATGATAGATTATAATAGAACATATTATTATAGTTGGGGACTTGGGTCATCAAATTAAATAGGGCTTCAGAAAAAATATCAAACATTTGAATGTGGGCAGTTGTAGACAGACAGTCCACACCTATTAGAATAAAAAGTGGAGTACAAAACTAAATCGCTTCCACGTAGTGTGCCCAAGCCAACGTCTTAGATGCCTAAAGATTTAACACTATCGACTGCTGTACTGTCTCCTAGACCTCGTAGCAATTATGAGCAACACACACATAGACTTCGAAAACAGACCTTTTCAGGGCTCTTTGACTCGAGATTTGTCCTTCAGCTAATTATCTTCGAACTAAAAGTTGAAGGCTTAAGCAGAGATAAAAGTAGCTATTTAGCTCAATTATTACGAGAACTTAAAGTCCTGTTACAGGAAACTCAAGTTCCAGACGAAGAACAAACACAAGCCATATTATACTCACTTCTGCCACATATCGCAAACATTATGGAACGGCTACTTATACACGAAACGTTATATCCAACTCCAATCACTTATATACAAGGATGGATGGACCTATTTCCGTGAAGGTGGCCGGTATAACTATACTAAACATCAATATAGGCCCCCAAATGAAAAAATGACGTCTTCCAACCTTACCATCTACTCATACCCCTCAGTACTAGCTGTCAATAGTCAATCATACTAATATTGGGGTTATGATTCTTATAACAAAAATAGAAATGTTTTAAGTGAATGAATCGAAACTGAGAATATACAACTGATATTCAGTGGAAAATATATACATACTTTTCACTCGGGAAGATGGTATCGAGGTTATGATCCAGACCTATATATTGTTTCAATTTATGATAATATTGGAGTAACACTACAAGCCCATCGATCTGTCCTAAATAATTTCCCAAAAAGCCAACACAGACCAATACGCATACAGATCGACATCTAGATTCCCCTTGTAAAAACAATGCTAAAACCGAAATTTAACTTTAGGAAAGCATCTCAATATCCTTGTAATATGATAATATTAGGTTAAAATTGTAAATGTTCATGTTGATACCAACTATCATACAAAGTATACAATATAATAAAACGTAAATAAATGTAGACACAAAAAGTGGTTTTTACTTTTTAATATACATATTATACATCATGTATAAATTATAAATCTCGAGGGAAATAAAATACCACATCATATACAATACGATTAACATTTTGTAGGTCACGATATTGAACAAATTCTTAGAGCCATACAGTACATAAAATGTATACGCATTTCTATAAGCATGGTGTTAATAGTGTACCATTATGTTTTATTGTTTTGGTAGTTATGTTGAAAGTATATATGAGCGTGGAAAAGAGCCACTAAAGTTCGATATGCATCGATCTACCCATAAGTTTTAATAGTATACGAGGAGAAACGGTAATAAATTTATATTTTTACAGTTTTTAATAAATCATTTTTTTTTTTGTGAAAGAGAGAGGGAGTAGAATATTATTCTATATATAAATATTAGGTTACCTAATGGAAACCAAAATATACAAATGTTGTACGCAACGAATTTGATTTGGGTCCGTTATGAATATTGGACATAAATGGCGAAGTGGCTTACATAATAATTATCATAACATAAAATAAGTAATAACAGTACATAGAATTTTGCATAGGTACCTAGTTCAGATGGATAAATATAACATAGGAAATTACAATACCACCTGAATAATATTATATAAGTGATTAATTTAGCATGATTTAATAGCGTTAGTATATTGTACTACTCTAAATTATCTTATCCATCCTAATCACTTATATTATAATACGTCAATGTAAGCATTCTAGACTTACTTGATATATTTTCAAAGTATATTTTTTTAAGCAACTCATCAAAGTATTCTGTACAACCAGTAAGAATAATTAATTTAAGTAATTCGTACCTACATATTAATATGAATTTTCATATGTATAGTAAAATAACTCAAAATGAATTCATCAGTTTCTTAAGGTTTCAGATTATAAACTAGATATAAATGGATATAGATATATAGTTCTTTTCTGGGATTCTATAAAAATGTTCATGACATTTATGATGATGGAAGAAATATAATAATATACAAGTACACATCAAGCATTTTAAAAGCAATCCCTAAGATTTTTGTGTTAGCAAAGCTATCTTTGTCTTGTATAGATTTTCAAGAGTAGTGGTCAAAAGCATTACTGCTTTTACATCCACGCCCGATTTAGTAACCTATCCGAATTTAGTATCAGCATTTTTTTTTTATGTACACAATATAAAAACAATATTCAAAATACAATTTTTATTTATACGTCGTTGTGCTGTAGTATTTACATTTAAATTACTTCATACAAAAATGGTTTTTACTAAAGTTGCATACCAAAATATTTTCAATAATGATAATGTTATTTGGAATGTTTGGATGAATAAGAAATTCTATCAGATGGATTTGAACCTTTCCAGATTTAAATACATTTTTACTATTATTTATACGTTTTAAGTGAATTTAAATTAATAAGTTCTTTACAAATTTCAAAATTTACACATTCCTTTAAACATTGTTTTAAGTTTATTTTCGATGAAAATAAAAGTTGTAAAAGAAAAGGGGCTTTGGTATTTATCAAACTAATATTAACTACCTACCCAAGTAGTAAAATATTTTTTGTGTGATATCCCCTAGGGATATAGGGTCAATATTTATAATTTATTTGACGAGTTCATAAAATATCAAACGGCTGTATCATTATTCAATATTCATTACGGGTTTACAATCTTTACTTTTGAATCTTTAAAAAAATATTTAGTGAAATTTGGAAGAAATTCATTGATATTTTTTGTATAACCACATGGTTTTAAATAAAAAGGACATACGAGAAAAATGTATATTGAAATGGACCAAAGAATTAAAAAAGAAAACATATCTACTAATCAAATAAAGATTTGATAAAATGCATATAAATGAAAATATTGTAAAACATAAAAAAATATATATTAAATAAGATGTATAAAGAAAGTGTTTAATTAAGACAGGTTTTTAAATAATATCGTGTTTAAAGATATAGGTTCCTATATAGTTAAACAATATGACTTATCCTCATTTATTTATTAAAAGAATAGATAATATTTTGTATTATTGATCTTTTTTACAATTATTTTGTTTCGTTAAAATGTTCCCAACACCCGACAGAGTGTCCTAATACACTGCTCATTTTTACATTTTTTTACGGTCGAAGAGAGGGGAGAGCACACATTATATTTCGTTATTCTACTTTTCCGGTGAAACTTTTGTTGATTATCACGATTTTTTGTACGAAGTATTTGCAAATACATGACTCTCCACAAAGTATCACTGCGTCATCTTTTTCCATTTTTGGGCAATGTAAGGTAAGGGAAAACATACATTGTATATCGTTTTTCCATTTTTTCGACGAAACATTTGAATAATTCTGCAATTTGTTCGTGTCAGTGCTGTTCAAAATATACCTCCCCCATAATGATGTCTTAGCGTCACTCTATGGCCTATTATCATTGATGGCAATCGGTGTGGAGGGGAGGGCACACATATATTTCAATGTGCCAGTTTCTTGGTAAGCCATTTTTACCATTTCACGATTCTTATTTTTATATTTTCCACAAGCGAAGCCGATTTATTCAATTAGTAAAAATATAATAAAAACATGTAATATTCCGAAATTTGAATATTTATTCAACTTTCATGTAAAATTACATTTCGCTTATTTTGTTTGAACAGAGATGTAAACAGTAGTTTAGGGTTTAACTATCTAGATATTGATAAGACAGATGCACATTACATGTAAATACACAAATAATTTCAAATTAGTTTTAATATCCTTTTAATGATTATTCATTTCATGAAATTAACATAAATATATTATTTTACACTAATTAAAAATCATAATAATTTTATATTATACCACGAAACATCAAAATATTATAATATCATTTGAAATAAAATATATTTCCGTATGCGTTCTAATATTGTATGCTTGATAAATTCTCCAGAATAGGTACCCGATGGGTAGTCATAGAGATTTCTCTACATAATCATGTTATTAAACTAGTATGATACTAACAGGTACCTATTTTGTTTCTAAACAGTTGTATGCTTGCTAAAATGTCACTGTTATTTCGTATTATTCGAAAAACTTTTAAGAAATTCCAATTACTTATAACATTTTTAAACTAACATCGTACCCAATTTACAATCTGAATAATGGACTATGTTTAGCTTTTTTTTTTATTTGATTATCATTTTTTTTTTTCGCTTCAAACATGATCACTGCCGACATAACGAAAAAAAAATACCAAGCTAAATGTCAATGTAAACCATATCGTTTCTTCGAATCTGAAATGATTATTTTGTGTAACAAAAATGTTTTTATTCAAAATATTCTGCAAATATAAAAAGCATATTCATGGAAAATGTTTTTTTTTGTGTTTTTCGATAAATTCAGAGTTCATATTGTTGTTGATATTCACATTTCGTTTTGACATAAAATAATTCTCAATAAACATGTTTGATTTTTTGTACATAATATACAATTCAGAATTATTCGTATAGGTACAGATATGTTACAGCTGTAATTAGAAATATAAATTAGAAATACTCATACAACGCTCCTTTATAAAACCATAATGAAATTACATATTTTCTCGATGATTTACTGTCAATTCTGTTAAATATTGATATTTTATTTGGTTTTTGCACTTGTATAGTTGTATGGACAAATACAATACGCCGGAAAGCATCTACAATTGAATTTTAATAAATTCATTAATAATTTTCTACCTATAAAACATCTGTAGATAATAGTTCATATGATTTAACTCTGAAAGTTTTTAATACAGCAGACAAACAGACAAAATAAATGATTTAATACTTACATATACGTGATGACTTTTTACTGTAATTGGTACAGTTTGACAGGAGTATGCAACAGATCTTACAATGAACAATTTATTCTGTTTCAACCCAGTAAATTAAATGATTGCACTTATTTTAGAATTTAATCAGCCATTATATTAATTATTTCCCTTGTTTGTCAGTCCACGGATTTCAGAATCACGTCTAATATTGAAATAATATCAATACCTAATGATATATTTAATTATTTTAATTTTCAAAAATAGCATCGTCCTATAGTGTGTCTATGTGTATTTCTTATCTCCCTACAGTTTGTAATTTATTTTATGAACATCTAGTACATAATTCTACGTGTTATTGTACATTTTATTAAAATATTAAATACAATAATGAAACATTTAGAAATGAGAATAAATAACGTTCTAAACAATCTAAATAATAGTGTTCAAACTTCAAATCAGTTTAAAAATCTTAACGGAGATTTGGAAACGTGTTTGGAATTATGACTATCCAGTCCCATATATGCATGATTTTGATTTTTTTATTTGTAATAATATAATAATATGGTTATTGATTATTATGTGTGTGACTACGAAGTCGATAAATTATTTAAATCGAAAAATGTGTCTATAATATCTAATAATCAACACCATAAGTATTTTTTGGTAAAATTTATGTATCTACTTATGATATTGTTAAAATAATTAAAACGTTATTTAAGTAAATATTAGCTATGATTTATTTATTAGCTGGTTTAATACATTTTTCTTTTAGAATTATTAACAATCAATATATTAATTGTCTTACTCTGGTTTTATTCATTGATTAAACAAGGTACGATTTTTTATTTATAGTATTTATAAGTAAAATTTTCAGTATTTCTGATGTTTTCAAAATTTTAATCGTATTACATGTCTCTAAAACTACAATTATTATTGCTGTATGGAAATGTGACTAAAATATTTCTCAAGCCTTAGCTCTTGTATTCATATAGGTATATATTTATAACAGAATAATTGAAACATTTACGAGATGCAAACTTAGTAGATTATTATTATTCAATATTCAGGTATCTATGGTAAATGAAAAACATACGTCTTAATATTAATCAAAATTCAAAAACTTTGGTGATGTTTGCATAATTGTATATAGTGGAAGAAAAAACAGATGGTTTGGTTTTGATTGTGTTACTTACTGTATGACAAAATATTGGTTTTAATGTGAATGACTATTAATTGTTCTCGGAATAGTATAATTATTTAACTGCTTAAAATATTATTATGCTCATTAAATAATATAGGTAATGTAGATTATAAATAATATTATTATGTGTGGTTAATATATTCTCGTTAGTTATGGATTCAATTTACGAACATAATTAATCAAATGCAATCGAAATGTAAATACTGTTTTGTTTATTAAATATTTTATGTAATTACACACCAAAACTGATAATAATATTATATTTATGTTTTATTACCTAACTATTATTTATTACTTACATTAATTCAGTAATACTTTGATGAATTTAGTGGTCCCCTTTATTTTTTATTTTTTTTTACTGTTAATTTCATTAATGCGTAGATTATTAACTAAAAATTATTAGGACATTATAATAAAAATAATTTTCTAGGCAAATTCTGTTCGATTAAATTCTATATTTTATTCAGACATAATTTGTACATTATATTTAATTTTTGGATCGTTAGGATCTATACGACGTTTTGAAACAACTGTAAAAGTATCACTGCATATTATACAATAATCGAGATAAAATTTCACCATCTGATAATTTGAATCGTCCACTTCCCACTGACGTCCACTTTGTGTTTATTATATTATCATTAAAACAAAACTAATGTTAACAATGAGAACACCACCACATTATATAATAATACTACTTTACATTTTATCATTAGCCACGTTAGTATCACTACATAAAGAATATTAATCTGGAATGTCATTACTGCAGTGTTCACTGTTTATGCGATGGCATTATGACGATATTCATGTTATAAAGCACCCCATAGTCTTTCATTCCCGTAATATAAACAGGGGAAATCCGTTTTGGACCGTGGCAAATTATTAAAAAATCCACAGATACCTACTCTCTTACCTGAAAGCCTTGTCGCGTCGTCTCTCAAAAAGTGGTGTGCAATTCTTCATTTTAATGCCGAAGAATAAATTAGAATACTTAAACGGACCGTTTTTGTTGTCACCCTTTGTTCTATATAGATTCATATTATATATATATATATATATATAACTTTTTTTTTTATTGTTATTTAGTCTCAATTTTCACCGTCATTCATAATTTTTATTATTTTAAACTCTGGCTGTTTCATTTCAGACAACGGACTCGCATTATTATCGTAATACGCAATGATACTCTCATACAAATAACGTATTATCAATAATTTTTGATAACTTTTCAAATGTTCACAGTTAGTAGACGTTCACATATTTTGAGAACTAATCCGCATTTATTAATAATAATTTCAGTCATTTTATATTGGTGTTATAATTATTACGCATTATAGGTACGGTGCTTTTTTTCTTTTACTTAAATAATAATGTATACTTTGACTCCAACTGGATCTTGAATAATTTTTTTTAGGTACCTCAAACTTTTAATACTAAAACAGCAATAAAAATACATTGTTATAGTATATTTTTAATAATACAGACATTTTTATAACTTAAGCTGTATATTTCATAATACACTATAAGTATAATATTTTGAACAGGAATTGAATTTGGTACTTACATTTTAAAATAGAAATTAAATATTTACTAATATATTAATGACATATTATGTCACTAATAAGTTTTACTAATATTTGAATGCATACATTTTAAAAATATATGCCTAGGTAAGTAGGTATTGAAATATTTTTCATTGGTAGAAGAGTTGTAAATTTTACCAAACTACTAATCATTTTTAATTGAATTCTGCATTTATTTATATTGCATTAACTAGACATAATGTTCAACTAAAAAAAAATCTATTCAATATTTTAAAAGAGAATTTAATTTAATTTAAAATATTATAATCTGATGATTTATCTGCTGAACACATAGAAGACAAAGATATTATACTTAGTATTCAATTTAAGGATATTAATAATTATTTATAATTTCTTAAAGTAATAAATCGCGATGATTTAAATAGAACATTTACTGTTAAATGTGTAATAAATAATAAAAAAAAAAACAATGCTTATACATTTTATATTTATAAAACATACAGCTATATGAAATAAAAAATATTGTTATTTTTAATGCAAATATATTTTTTAAATAAATTATGTGTTGAAGAAAATCTTAAAAATTAATGACTTACATAATTATATGATGGTAAAAAGAAATCAAATGACTTACAGTTTTCTATTGTAATATTATTATTATAATTATTATAATAGGTATAGGTATAGGAACATTGTAAAAAAATAAAAAATAAATTACTTTATAAAGAATCTAAGATGATCAATGCATTTTTCTTTGTAGTTTTAAATCCGAGTGGTTTTCAGCATTAACAAAGATTATTATTGCCAAGAGTTTGCTATACGCGATTAAAAAATGGTTACGTCACATCGCCACCCCGAGTAATTTTTTATTTAAAAAAAATCTTCTTTCAAAAAAAAAATCCTTAAGGGCCCTCTACAATTACTACGCCATGCCTTGTGATCCTCTTATAAAAGAGTGGTAATTGAGGGGAACGAAGATGGAAATTACTTGCAGAACAAAATGTACGGTGCTAAAAATTACTTTATCGAGTTGAATGTTGCATCGTGGAAAACTCTCGAACAACATTATTTTAAGATGTATAAAAATCAATTTCTTCACATTCGTTTTAATATTTCTAAACACATAATATATTATTATATTCACTGAGACAATTTTCATCCATCGTAATAAAAAGATCTTTTTACTTCTGACAAGTATTTTATCCAATATTATTCATACAAATCATCGCATTGCTATAGTTTTAATATAGAAAATAATGCGGAAAATCAATTGTGTGATTCGGCCTAGAGCTTACTCTTGGCTTCTTTCTACTATACATACATTCAACAGTTTCAAGTTCTAGTCGTTAATTAATGGTTCATTAATGAAAACACCTACCTAAATTTGTTATTTTAATAAATTATAATCAATGTGTGTAATGTATGTTTTGTGTCCATCGGACGGCTGTTTAAATAATAATTTGCATTCCAATTATTTTTATTTTATTTTAATTTTAATAAATTCTTAAATGAATAACAATTTAATAATACTAGGTATTAAATCGTGTAATTCCCACAGTAAAATATGGTAACCTCGAGCTTTAGAATTTCAACTATTTGCATAATTAAGTGGTTTTAGGGATAATATAATAATTGCAAGTAGGTATACAACTACTACGTATTATAATGTAGGTACATAATTAGTTGGCTTTCCGAAAAGCCGGTTGACACTAAATGTAATACTAAACACGCCCTGATTTCCTTAGAATTTATCATACAAGATTAATAGGTAGGATATGCACGATCTCCGTGAATACGTGCTTCTATCACTAATAATTGTAAACGCGTATGAATAACTTTGAAAGTATATATGTGATATTCAAATATAACACCGATGCAGTAGGTATTATGATAAAACATATTATAACTGATATGAGTATAACATAAATGTCGCACAACAGGGTGATTTTGAGCGACGGTGTTTAAATGTTTAAATATTATATAAAATCAGTGTACATATAGCCACCATATCGGTTGATATTCTATAGATACTTTGTAAAATGTATAAAACGAAGTAAAAAACCAATCATAAATAATATGGATATTCGATAAACAATGTTGACTGCAGTTTTATTTTACCACAGTACCTACCTTCTATAATTTATCTCATGACGTGTCTATATCACACAATTAAAATAATATCGTGATTGATTATGTTTATCTAAATCAACGTCACTATTAAGTATAAACAATGGGAACATGAAATAGTATTGTATCATTTCTTTGAAAAATATTTTAGGCCACATGAACGTTAAATATTTCTCACAATATAAAATTTTATCGAGCAAATCTTCTATTTACCGACAGACAATTATTAAAATCGAGTGTTCGTATGAATTGTACCATGTTTAAATTGCATACAATATCTAATACTGTTTAACAAAGTTTGTACTATATACTGACAAGAAAATATGGATTAGTAGTAGAATAGAAGTAAACCATTGTTTACCAACTTATTTAAATTTATGATCATTTCGCTTGTAAACATTAACTATTCGTGATTATTTTAGTAACTGAATCTTTGAATGCCATTAATAATATGAAAACCGAAGATAATTTTTTCGTATTTAATAATTGATTTTAATTTTTAACACAAGAATGTTTGAAGATAGAATGTAACGTTAATGTACCTACACTGTACATAATGTATTATTATGCATTGTCTTAGTTATAACGTTATTAACTGCATATAAAGTATTAATCTATAAAAAAAAGTAATTTTAACGCTAAGAAATGGATGCCTACAGAATAATTACGAATCAATTAAAAGTTATATTTAATCAAAATATTTTGAAGTATCTACCCAGTTAATAAATATTTTTTTGGAATCAAACTTCTTTACAAACAGTTACTTCAATTTTAAATCATCGATAATATATAATGTTTTTACTTGAAGTATATGAAAACCATGCACTCTTTTGAGTTTTTAAACACATTATGCTTTTTTTTTTTTTTAAATAATGAGGTTGTAGTTTATCCTATAAAGCATGTATGTACAATGTACATAATATATAAAAAAAAAATATTAATGATAAAAAAAAATATTTGTTTTTATTTATTAAGTTTAATAGTATAGAGAAAATTAAACTAAAAACTATTTATTTCTACTATAGTTACCTATACTCGATCGATAATGTTTTTAATCATCATTGTTCCCATAAGTCATAACTTTAACCTATTATTATGGACTATTATTGGTAGTAAATAATATAGTAAATTAACATGATTACATGTTTATATAATAAAATATGAAGACTCGTCATGTGACTATACCTTAAATGCACATACAATATATATGGATTAGGAAATTGGGATACAAAATAATAAATGTAATTATATAATATACATTATGTAGTGATATAGTGTATCACTTAGGACCTAACTTATTAGTTACCTATATACTATTATAAATATTAATTTGTTTGGAATTTTTTGTTAATACTTTTTATTACTTTTCACGGTTTATTACAAAAGAATCGAAATATTATAGGAGTAAAAATAAATTATAATAACCAATGTAGTTAAAGGCTAGTTCAACAAATTATCGGTGTCCATTAGAAAAACGACAAGATTACAAGAACTTAGTTATTTATCACTATAGATATGCGTTCGTGTAATAAACTCGCAAGTTGTGATGGTCTAGCTGGTCACAAGTACTCAGAACAATATAGCCTTAGCTAACATTTGACTAGGCCCCAATGCGTTATATGTGACTCCACTATGACTATCATTCGGAACGAATTCCATGGGGATTTCCCTATGGACTTTACATTTTATGCATGGTTTGTTGTTATCGGCTATGTCGGAAAGCTTGAGTTCATCAAAGCCCGAAATGTAGCCGATATCTAATTTAAACTTTATATACAGATATTTCTGCGAGGGATTTTCACGGAAACCTCGAACTAAAATTTAAATAAATTATCTCGTCGAAAGTTTTTGGTGTTCAAATTGTTCGTTACACTACCGATGGCATAAAAGAACACATTTCAAAATATGTAGGTAGTTGAATTATTCAAAAATGTAACTTTTCTTATTAGTTTTGGAGCGTATATAATATGAGCGATGAAAGCATTGGTTTTACAATGATGTATAACCGTTGTTTTTTTAGCATTGTGTCTGTCGTCAGCCTTTACCTCTTGAAGCAGTAAACATTTGTCAATATTCAACTTTACGGTAGTTTCTGGTAGCGAATTTTATCTTGCTTTAAAATTGAATAATATAATTTATACTACCTAGCTGTATAATAATTAGTTATATTGCGTATTATTATTATAAATATTCATTAGGTGCTTTTGTACAAATAAGCACAGTATCATATAATGATAATATATTATTATGGACAATTTCAATACCAGGTTTCCGATAAATTTAATGGAAATATAATATTTTGTTTGATTATATAACGTGTACAGTGTACACTGCACAATAATATGATCTTGTGATGTTAGGTATCAATATTTATATAAGAAGTCTCGTATAATATTCCATAATAAAGGTGGGTACAATACAATACAATATTTGTTATCTATTTTTAATCTCTTAGCAAGGTCTGAGTATAATTTAAAAAAACAAGTTTATCATATTTTGTATTTTGCACAAATATAGCAGGATGAACTCTTATTTTTATAACGCTACAGAATAAAATTATGTTATATATTATATTTGTCATATTATGTGAATAATAAAGATTTAAAAAAAAATATTATATTGAAAAAAATTATTTAAAATACTATGTACACAATATTATGTTGATGATTGACTAAAGGTACATATTTTTTAAAAAATTAATAGGAAGATATAAATTAAATATAATTTTAATGAATCTAACTTGGTAATCATATCTGTAAACTATTTAAATTACCTACCTATTTGTAGTTACGATAAGATACAACCGTATTATAATTTATAACAATTTATGTATTCAGTTAAAAAGCAATAGCTAATTCAGGAAAAACAATTGCATTGTGCCTAAACCAAATTAATTAAAATCCAATTGCATCAAACAATTTTTTATTTAATTTATCTTACTGCAAATAAAAATTCGATAGTTGTTAATAAATCTTTAGCAATACAATGGAACAGCTGTTGTTATGACTATAAGATCAGTGAAAAAGAGGAGTGATTTCGTCAGCTTGTGTTGATGATTTTGAATTTCGCAGTTAGTGTACTGTATTTGTACTATTGCAGTTCGATTTAATCACTTTTCAATCAACCTGAAATGTATTGTACTATTGTTGTAGGGTACCTATGCGTGAAAATGTCTACATTCTAATGGCTGTAATTATGTTACGTGCTGGTCCGTTATAATATTTCGCTACCGCACACAGAAAAAACAGACTACGATTACATTATTTTATATAGAAAATCGTATTAATTGTCGTTTTTACATTTATAAAAGTGGAAGCCTTTTATATTATAATATACAACTTTTTATGTTAACTGAAAAAAACAAAATATAAACCGTTGACACATAACTGCAGCTGCGATCCTTATATGGGAAATTAGCATAAAATCGCATTTTAATACCTACCTATATATAAATTTACTCACGTTTGTTTTAAAATTAGCATGTTGAAATATTATATTATTTGCTTTCATATATAACTACTAGATACGCTAATACGTTTCTACAGGTTAAAAATATTGATTTTGGCTCGTAAGTATCATTTAACATCCATATGTGGAGCGGTTCTGTTATGTCGTATATCTAATGACTAATAACCTGCCCGCCGATGATAAATTACAGTGATATTATGTTAATGCGTATAAGGCTAATAATCAGACATCAGATCACGTATAGACCGCGTGGGCGTGTGTGCGCCACAATATTAAATTAAATAATTGCATTAGTTTTTGCGTTCATCGCGATTATAGTTCAACCGTACTGAAACGGCGATGGTGGCACACGAGCAAACAGATAAAACTGTCATTGCACATAAATATTTCAAACCGTCGATTGTAATTAATAACGATGTGGATTAGACGAATAATTGTATTAAAAATTATCGTCTAACGCTTTGAACGCGTGATCCACAATAATATACACAACAGTACACACACACATATAATACATATATATATATATATAATATGTTGTACTACAGAATCGAAGCTTGTTACGATCTCTTGGGTGAAGGACTCTTACGAATTCCCGTCGGGCCGGATTAAGGGCGTATTAAGGCGTCGGCTGTAATAATATTATAGAAAGATAACATTTTGTATTTGATTTTAGTACCTACTACGCATCGTCTCGTAATATTAATATAATATCATAATTTCCGACGACGTCGCGATACATGAGCATAACAAGCAGGACCGCAATAAGAGTACAAATACCACGCGTTGAATGACGATTGCAGATTAAATTCGCATTTCCGGTGTAATCAGTAACAATGGTGGGCGGGGGGGGGGGGGGGGGGGTGTTTGAGGTGGGATGTCCTGAGCGGATCGTGAGTTCGTCGCGAGTACAATGTCGTAAGCGGAATGCGAATCCGTGCTTAACGGAGATCCCTGCACGATGTTTATAATATTATGCGACTGTGTAAACAATATGTCGACAATAATATTCATAAATCCTCGTCGCTCCCATTGATGAATCCTAAATCCACGTACAACTGCATATAAATAATATATTAGTGGGGTGGCGATTAAAGCAGTGTTGGATTATAGGGGAGCGGGTGGTGGGACGTGGCGATCGCCATCCCTCCATGGTCCAAATCGAATTACTAAGGCATCTTAATAATATAATTTATGAAATTTTGCTAAATGTAGAGTATTTTGACTAAAGATGTGAATTCGGTAAATGTTCAAAGTTTAATTTTACCGGTAAAAAAGATACTATTAATGTTACCAATTTTATAAGTTTTTTTTTCTACCTAATTGATTATGGTTTTTGAAACATGTTATCAATTTTGACGTCTGTTGCTCTATTGTTGACAGCTGTCTCCAAACGGTTAACCACATGGCACCTGCCATTTAATACCAAAATTGCTTTCTGGTTAAGTATGGTTAATTACTA
Organism: Acyrthosiphon pisum; assembly: GCF_005508785.2. Taxonomy (NCBI): domain Eukaryota; kingdom Metazoa; phylum Arthropoda; class Insecta; order Hemiptera; family Aphididae; genus Acyrthosiphon; species Acyrthosiphon pisum. The sequence goes on along the minus strand of NC_042495.1, from coordinate 46,897,862 downwards.
TCATACATTCATACATAACAAATGTATTGTTATTTGTTATTATATTTCAAATATTTTAACAGCAGTTTAACTTTTTCTGATGTATACCTATAATAGAGAATAATATCTCATTCCACAAGGCACTAAGTAACGGATCTTCCATTATTGTCGAAATTATTAAAAAGTAGAAAAACATACGTAGAAAAATGTGAGTCTGTATAGTATGGTAAAATCAATATTTGGTCTACCGCCTAATAAAATTAGCTTCAGATCCACCACTGAACTATTGGTATCTGAACTATCTTCCTATAATCATACGACATCATAAGACTATTGAATCGTACCGACCTGTAGGACTGGGAGTGAGGGACATCATCTGGGACCTGACATTTCGCTCCTCGAAGTCGTAGATCTTGCTGAAGTTGGTCGAATGGTTCTTCTTGTACGCCTTATTGATGCCCTGGATGGCATCGTGTATGGCACGTAGATAACCTCGAACCCCAAAGCTGGTTTTTGGCATCAGCATGCCCACGTTCAAGGCCATCTCGGGCCGTCTGTCACCGGCACTCGGCCGGCGGTGCGACGAGCGGCCGCCACCACCGCCGAGTCCGACGCCTACGCCCTTGTGCTTCCATCGGCCACCGCCGACCGCACCACCGCTGGCCCCACTGCGGTCTTTTTCACCACCACCACCTCCGGACCGGACAGCCGAGGCGTCTGCCCGACCGACGGACGGCCACCGCGACGACGGTGGATACCGGCCGCAGCAGCACATCAGCAGGAGGAGGGCGAAGGCCACTCGAAACCAGGACGGCCACCACATGTACGCTTGTACGGGTGGGCGTGAATGACACGCGACCGAAGTGGCTTAGACCACGAGACACGACCACGTGTGTTTACGCGACGACCGTGTGGTGCGATGCTCACGCGTGACGAGCTACTGGACCCGGGGCGAAAAACGAGAGCGAAGCGATTTCGGCACCTTTCTCAAGCCGTCGCCTTGACAACCGCAGGCGGCGGCGGTGGCGGCGTCGGCGGTGGTGGTGGTGGTGGCGGCGGCTGATGCTGCTACTGCTGCTGCTGCTGTTCCGAGTAAGTTCCATTGCCACCGCCGTCGAATTGGTGTGCGTCCTGTGCGCGTTTACGACGGCGGCGTTCGGTACGGCGGTGGTTATGACGGTGAAGTGGTAGTGGTAGGGGTCGGGCGGCCAACGTTTGAAATAGCCACCGCCGCCGCCGGATGGGGGTATTTCCGTTTGTGAAAAGACGCACCCTTTAATGCCACCCGAACCGGATGTGTACATTCCATACATCCGCTCTCAGCCATCGCACCCACTTCGAACGCACTATCGACACCGCTGTCAATTATTACTCTGCGGGTCGACTGCTCGAGTGACTGTCGTCGTCGATGTCGTCGTTATATACCTCTTCCGACCCACCCACATGCACACACACACCCCACACATCAGAGGTACGCCTTACACTGTACGACGCAATTACGTGTTACGTTCGACCATGTGTTTGTGTGAGTGCTTATTGTCGTGTCGTGTTGTATTTTTTTTCCTCCTCCGTTTGCCCTTATCGCTGTTTTCCGTTGTATATATATTATATATATATATATATATCACGTCCAATTGATACGAATTTGTATTTCGTTTCGCACTTTAAACGTGTCTCGTACGTTTACGGCGAACGATGACAGTAATAATAATAATATAGTGACGAGTGATACGATTATGGGAAGATGTTATTATTCGACAATGTACACATCACAGTCGATGATCGCGAGTTACTTTCGACATGTGCTCAAAACGCTCCGGGCTTTGGTTTATTTGTGTTTGTGGTATATTTCAAAGATAAAAATAAATTACGGACGACTCTGGATTCACGCCAGGTGATTGGTGTTGGATTCCGGGAGAAACGGTCGACTGTTCTCACACTGAACAAACTATTTTTTGCTCCCCGAGATGGTCCCATATTTAATTTAAGTATTGTTTACCTAAACAAATGGTCTATCTGACCTTTTAATTTTGTTCGTTTACGTTTCGCAGTATAGAGCCTCGGCACAATTAATATTGATGAGTAGATGTATTAAAACAATAAAATAAATTTGGAAGTAAAATGAATTATATAATGTATAATGTATATTTTAATACTATATTGGCAGATTGTACCTATATACGATGTGGAGCACTTTTCAAGTATAAATTGTTAGACTCACAACATTTTAGGAATACATTAGCATTTAGCTTTAACATGGTTTATATTATAAAAGCCGGGAACTTTTTCCTAAGTTTAAATAATATGTTAATAGGTCATATTTTTAAAAGAGAATATTCAGAGCTATTATGTATACGCGTTTTATATAATTACTTAATATACATTCCAGTTATATTATAATATGAAAAGTGAAGAGTGAAAAGTACTGAAAACTAAATCTACATAAAACGGAATTCAGTTTCAAACGGAAACACTCAAACGGTTATATTGCCATGCATGCTCACTTTAAACATAATTACGTCAAGGGTATTAATAATAGTGTTAAAGTGCAGATAAATTGACTATATTTTTGAGTATAATGTATCAGGTAATTTATTATGAACTCGATATTCATTGTTAAAGTAATTGTAGTGAGGATATATGTAAAAAATACAAAATACTATATTATTACCAATAATTATAACATGGTTCACCTTTTATTAATATAATTAATATATATATTAAATTACTAAAAAAATTACACATAACTTACCATAATATATTATGTATGAATTAGTCACAAAAAGTTTACATTAAACACTGTTTAATATAACTTAAATAGGTGAAGTAAATATTTTTAATAAAGTTTTTTTGATGACGGAAAGTTGTACTGTTGGGAACTCGTGTTGAACTAAACATGCAAAAATATAATAATATAGTACCTATTTGGAACATTAAATTTTGTTTTAAACGGAATGTACTCATTGAATTAAAAATAAAAGAATTCACTCATCATCACATTAGTTTTGCACAATGCATACACAACCCCGTATGCGTAACCTGTATAATATTATATTTTAATATATGAATGAATAATATTACATAAATATATAACAATAAAATAGGTACCTTACTTCTACAGTAATATTATTTACATTTCAATCGATTCGTTCATTAGTTATATATATTCGTAAATTATTATTTGCTATAATATATACGTAATATATAATTTAAAAAACACATACTATATTATATTAACACATTATTGGGATATTTAAATAAATATTGTCTTGGATTTGAATCTATGTAAAATATTCACCAATCACCATTCATGGTACCTACATTCATGGTACCTAATCACATATTTATAATGTTTTGATTATCGTGTTGATTCATTTTTATCTTAATAATTTAATCATTCGAGAATGTGGAGAACATTAAATAGAATCTAAATAATTCAAAATTAACGATAATTTACTTATTTTTATTTCTTTATTAATCAGTTAATTACTGACTGTCTGACTATTTGACTGGGCGATATTGGATATCATAATAATAATAATATTGGAAATTTTATTTTTACATATTGTTGTCTAGTATCTCAAAATAACTATAATAAAGGGTTTGAATGTAAAAATGCATTCACATTCATCAAAAAATGAACTAACTCACATAGATAATGATTTTATTAAATGCGTTGATGAATGGATGATAAATAATTATTTACGTTGAATTTAAATGATTTCACATCCATGCTTCATGCATGAAGAAGAATTAATTTAAAAAAAATATGTTCACTTTTATTTGAAGTCTAAGTATTTTGATAAGAAACGGAAATGTATCTTTTTCTTAAAGCAAAATAAATTATTTAAGCAAAATGACAACACGTTACTGGGAATTAATTTAATTGTAGTTTTTTTTATTTTTTTTCACAATATTGTTCGTTAAATATCATTATTTCACTAGTTTGTTTTTGTTTTAAAAAAAACATAAATATTATGTGGTTAGATTTATAGTTTATTTTTCTGGCATCCACATTTAAAAAGGACATTTAAATCGCATCCCAAAGGGTTCCTATTATCTAAAGAAAAACATTTTTTTTTTTTTTTTTAATAAGTCATAACATAAATTTAGATTTATGCTACCAGTGGAACGAAATTAGACCCAAATAAATCATAATTAAAAATCTTATTTAGTGTTATTTCCAAGAGTTTTACAATTATATAACATACGTAACTTCTAGACAGTTTTGATCAACACAAAATTCATAATTATTTCTATGGTTGTTATACTAAATAGATTATGTTACATACCTAATTAGGTTTGATAACAATAATTAAAACGAAGAAATAATAAAATATAATAATGTAGGATTCAATTCTACAATATTCTTTTATATTTTATGGCATATATTTGTTTGAAAACTGAACAGTAAAATAAATATTTTATGGTTGAAAAGAAAACGATAAAAATGGAAATGTCCTTATACGATTGGAATTACTTTATTGGGTAGAAAGAGTGTTAAAGAAATATAATGTTCCTGACGCAATATAATTTTCAACAAATTTTGATCGCTTTTTGGTTCTAAATGTAATATAATAATATCTAATCTAAATTAATGGATTGAAATCTAAAGATAATAATTTACAACATCTATTTTATCGAATGGTTGTTTTAATATGAACTTATAATGTTGTTAGTTGTTACGTAATCTACACATAATATTTACACAAAATTATCACTTAACTATAAAAAAATAATTTAATTATCATTCTATCTAAATAGACTTTTTTTTTTTTAAATACATAACTATTTTATTATAATTTCATTATTTTGAAACACAATTTTGAGTTGTAGCCTTATAGTTTGAGTTAGATAATAATTATCTTATTAATTGTAATTATTACAAAGTAAGGTTAAAGATATTGCCGATATTCTTTTCTTGTGCTATCACTTGTAATATCATTTAATACTATTAGTTGTGATTATGATAAAAAAAATGTTATCCCTATATATATATATATATATATATGTGTCTGTAATTTTTGATGAATATTACGTTAAATCATTATTTATTTGATTTAATTTAAAATGACGTGCGAATAACGAATGGCTAGTAAAATTGTATTGACAATTGGGTACCTACGTATATTATATCTAGGTGTTGAGAGTATTTTTGAAACTCAACTCGATTCGAAATGCACTTATGATCAAAATAAATACATGTAGAACGTAATACTATATTGATTTTCCAATACGCATTGACAGTATAGGTATATTATTGAAATATCATTATGGTATCTATAATAATGTATTATAATATTATTATATTGATGTACTTATATAATATAATATTATAAAACATATTATATTTTTCGTTTTTAATAGACCTGGAATTTTTGAAATGCAATATTTTTTAGTATCTAAGCCACTAAAACGCATCGGTGTTAATAAACATAACACCTGATGGCTTAATTTATTAATTTACGCATTCATATTATATGATTTCAGCCCTATCAAACTGACCAAGCTACAGTCACTCATAACAACGATAATATTTAGATAGTATATTTTAGATAGTATATTACAACGACAATTCTAATCTATACACCGAGGGATTGACAGCTACACTCCACGTATGGGTACCGCATATAAGCCGATTAAACGATTACTTCTTCGTTGTTGGGGGTTTTTTTTTTAAATTATTTTCGGAAAATTCGGTGGAGTTTTTAATGCCCATTATTCATTAATGTGTAAACCTAGTTAATCTCCAACAATGGTCGTAGCTGTGGTTTATTTATTTTATTTGTATGTTTTTTTAATTTTATGTTTTTTTACACGCATGCAATATTATTATAAACGTATTTCTAATATATTTTCGTTTTTCAATCCATCCCGTCACTCGCAGATTAAACACAATATGGATTGGAATTGCATAGTATGATGGTATAACAATAGAGGCACGAGGCGGCTGCCCGACTGACAACTGTCGATTGTATATTGGTGAAAATTCCCCGGCCAGATGAAGCCACCGAGTCGATAATATTTAACGAACCACGTTGCAGGTGTTCTCTCATCTACGCATAGGTATACTGGGAAGGTTTACATTTTTATTTTTCCGGCATTAATCGGTGTGCAAATTTCGCGTTTTATCTATGCAAAAATAAATCGCACCGTGTCACAGAACGTTGTAACGTTTCGCATATTTTAATATTTTATTCTCGTTTCAATTAGCATTTGAACGAAACAAAGTTCAATTCGATTTCCTTGAAATTACATTATTTCATTATTTTGATTATTTTTTTGAAGGCGTAACGGTAACGCAAATAAAACAAAACAAAATAAACTTTTATATTTTTAGCTTTGTTGTTTGATTACAATGTGTCTTATTATGGGTAAATATTTAAAAGTGAAGCGCTCGTTTTCTATAATATGATTTTTATATGATAAATAAATGACAAATTCTCGTAGCAGCCGTAAAAGTTATAATCTCATATTTAATCCCTACACATTTTTTTTTTTTTATAAAATACATGGGCTTATAGGTAATTTTCAACTGAAAAAAAAAAATCCATAACATATTTTTGAGATAAAAACTAGAATTAATGGTATTCAAAATGTGATATTCAAAGTTACTTTGTTTTTGTATCTATACTATAACTATTCAGACACACCTCGCACATGGATACATAATAAATATATACATAATATAATATATGTCTGATATTTCGAATAAAATAGGCAAAAACATAAATGTTTTAAGTTTTTAAAAATATGTAAAGTGTACTGAATATGTCAATTTTTCACCCCTAAAAACATTGGGAATTTATTATCCATACTCCTTATATTATATTTTATGCTTAAAGTCTTAAACAAATTCAACAATGAAGTACCTAATTCGTATTAACTAATAAAACATTTCGATTGTTCTTTCAATGATTACAAATGTATGTTCTTGAACTGTTTATGTCCACCCAACTACAATAATTCACACTAAATTTATATATTATTTCAATATCGATGCAAGTGATTCAAATAATATGTAAAATATAGTATAATTAGATGAAAAAAGTAACGCAAATTCCAAACACGTTGATTTCATTTGTAAATTTATTCTTTGAGATCTAATTTAGTTTTGTTAATATGACATACGAGTGTAATATTGTGAATATAAGCTATTCAGGGAATTTTTGGTGATCATTTTACTCTTTTAATCATCTATCCGTGTAATCTCACACGTTTTTAAAAGCAATAATGAAAGGGCTTCTTTTTTTGTTTATTGCATTGTATGCATAGTTATAGTAAAGATTATTTCTCGAAATGTAAAAGCAGAATCAATACTTAGTACCCTGTCTATTATCTTAGTACCATTTGCTGGATCATTCATTTTTTAGGACCTTTGTAAACCCTACTTCAAGGACTGGATCGATATCTCTCTTTTCATTTTACGACAATTTACGGGTGACTTCGAAGCAAATGAGTTCTTACGTCTTAATGTTAGGGTATTAGGTATTAGGTATATTTCAGAAATAATGTTTGTAAAATAATACTATTCTAAAAACAAATTAGACGTGTCTCCTTGTGAATAAAAAATGAGTAATTATTTAATCATTTCAATGGACCGTGGTGTAATAAACTGTTTTTAGAGAATGATTACTTTAGATATTGTTTTAAAAATACAACAACATAAATTACAGTACAACCTCTGACAGCTGGAAAATTATACATTAATGTTGGTCAACAGTAAGGAGTTCCCTAGAGAACAAACAACGATTTAATGGTTTTTCTTAGCCAGGAAAATAATATTTATAAATAATTTAGATAACTATTAAATATTTAACATTGATTCTAGTTAAATATGTATTTGTACCTATGGATGGAAACATCGAATATAAATCATCTAATTGCATATATTTTATATAATTATGATTAATAGGTATCGAAACAAAATGTGTATACATTTGATAAAAACTTTTTTCTGTACAAGTATAAATTGATAAATTACAGTAGGAATATTAATTCTATTATAATATACAATAGAAATATATAATTTTGTCCGAATTTTAACTACACATTTCCATTACAGAAATTGTGTTTAAATTTGTTTCAAAATGTCTGGTTTCAGTATGATTAGGCATTTTCGTACTTATGAGAAACGATATATTTAATTTTAAAGCACGAGTCATTAAAATTTGAAAATTGTATACATTTTTAACTACACAAATGTTTGCAATTTGCAAATATTGGTTATTTTACCAAATATGAATTCCTTATACAAACAAATTTCTATGTGTCTTTGATATTTTCGAATAGTTAGTATAAAAACTTTGACTTATGTAGAACTTAGTGTTACATTTTCAAGCGTTTTGAAAAGTTGTTTTATCAATATTTACGGAAAAAAAAACTAAAAAATGAAAATGGCAAAAAACTACAAATCCCGTTTATTTCTTATTTTTGTTGCTTTTCCCAATTATATGGAAAAATACTTTGAATTTTTCACTTCTGAACCAACACCTCCTCACCTCCACTTCAAACAAAAATAACATTTTACTAACCATAGATTCACTTTCCTACCATAAAATATATTGAAGTTTAAACGAAAAAAAAATATATATGTATCTACTCAAAATCTAAAATGAGAGAATGTATGATTGTGTTATTAATGATTGAAATATTGGATGATAACTATAATTCGAATTATGAGTATAAATATATTAAAATAGTTCTAAAATATTATTATTATTAAAGTATTAATTAATTTAAATGTTCAATCGATATCATAAAATATTTTTTATATTTTAATTTTTAATAAATTAATAAAACTTATATTTGTTTTATCTCAATTGAGACAATATATTCTAAAAAAAAAAAAAAACGCTTTAATTGGAGAAATTTTAAGATGAAGAATTAATATTGAATAATTTAAACATCCAATTAATTATTTTTTTTATTCAAGACAACTTTAAAATAAATTAAAAGCAATTTTTAGTTTTTTTTAAATTTAAAATTTGTATTCAAATAGTTCAAAAGAAGTTTAATAAGATATAATCTGTTCAAGTATAAAGTTTTTACATGTTATTTTAAAATGTGGATATTGTGTGAAAAATAATCGCTCTTTAAATCTTATTATTTCCTAGTAAATGTTTGATATGCGCAGAAAAAAATTTAAAATCGTTATTAATAATGCATAAAATTGGATCAAATGCTTATGGTATTCAGTAAAATATACAAGAACTAGTCACGAAGGTCTGCTGTTGCAAACTAAATATTTAAATTTCAATTAGATGATTGCAACTTGATAATCTTTGTAACGAATATTGTAATATTTTAAAAAGTGATTTGTATTTTAATACTATACAAAATATAGCTGCATAAAATTAAATTATAGTGAAAATTGGGTATAGAGATCTGTTTTATTGTTCTAGATTAAAGACTATCAAAATATTGTAAAATCATAAAATGTGCATCATGACTTCAGTAGTTTTTAGGTAAAATTTTGAGAGAAGTGAATATAATTTTTACAATGATATATTCTTTTTTTGTACAAAAATTTTTTAGGGATTTAAAATAAATTATATTCTTTATAACATTATTTTAGCATAAGATTAGGCTGAACTTCAACGACATGCATAGGTAGCTATTTATCACTTTTTTGTATTATGAGTACTTCAAAATTCAAATATAATATAGTTTATATTAACATTTAATTAACATAATCGACACTTGTATCATATTCAATGGAGTTTTGCTCCAATAATTTTTGTAATTGCATTTAGTTATATATATAGTTTTATATTTGAATTATTCTGACGAAAAAAATAACTCTATAAAATAATAATACAGGATATTTTATAGTTTTTATACAAATAAAATATATTATATATGTTTTAAATTTAGCTTTGTTAAACCAAAGTTATAATGAACGCATATTGTCTAGTGGAATTTAAAATATATTTTGTGTTTTTTTTTTTTTTACTCTCTTTTAAAGGTATATTTTGGTATATAATATTATATAATACGTGTATTAGGTACCTAATATTAAATTGATAATAATATTTATTTTTCTGTAACAATATTCGTTGACCTTTACTTCGATGTGACACATTTCGATTTACTGCGATTTAATATGATCAAACAACAATACCAAGAATCATATTATGATCAATCAAAAATTTAGAGCTCGTAGAAATTTAAACACGTTTTAAATTTTTTTATCTGGTTTTATTATTTTTATTTAATGTAGTGTGGTTCAGAAGTTTCCTTAAAATTCTGAGTTTGAAAGACTACAAAAAAAGATTTGCGATTTCATTCGATAGAATGAGTACATACACAAAGTTCAACGATATCATATATAATTACCTATTTCTGTTGTATTATGATATAATAACTGGTAATGCAATTTAATTGAACATATAGTCCATAGATTGAACTTTTACGGTTGATTACATTTAATGATATCATACATTAGGTATATTATAAATTATAGGTTTGAACGGACTATAAATGTTGAGGCTTATCTATCAAAGTAAATTAAACTTTTATTTAAAAAAAACAACAAGCCAGATCACATTATTATCTGATTTTAGATTGTGTTCATTTCCAATATATTAGTATTGAACACCAATTAACATAGGTAGGTAGTTAATAAGTCATAAAGCTACAAATTATTGTATAACAATACCTATACATTTTACTTTAATTTTAATTTTTGTTTTTTAATATTGAAAGCTACAACATGTTATCATGATAATTATTTAAGATACCTACTTCGTGGTTATTATCCGTTGATTATATTATTTACGTTACGTTATATTTATTATTATTTTTAATTTTTACTTTGTTTAAGCCTTTAAGGTTAATAATAATTTAAAACAGCAGTTGAACAAAAAAAATAATAATAATAATAAACGTTCAAACGCTCGCACCATTTTCCAAGTAAATGAAGTTTTTTTTATATTTTTATACTATTGTTTATTGAGTGAATATCTAAAAAATAATTAAAAATTTTAAATTCCCGATAAAATGTCTGCTGTGAAATTTTAATAAAACGAGAAATAAAATTTTTTATAGCTTCCATAGTCTTGATACTTTTATTTTTTTCAAATATGAGTTCTGGTAGATAATACGATATCCAACACAGTATATAATATATTCTAAAACCAATTAAGACATTTTTATTTTTGAATATTATTTGATAAAATATTTTCACTAATAAATTTATTGAGCGAAATAAAATCAGCGGAAATGGTAAAAAATATTAATAACATTATCATATTACACGTATAATGTGCTTTGTTAAATCTAGCACACACACACAAAAATTAACTATGGTCTGAAAAATAATTGTTGATACGTTCGATATATTTTCTTAATCATATTATATTATTTTAATCATTATATTAACAAAATCTGTTAGCTGGCGCTGTGTATATGCAATTTCGCTACATCTACGTGTAGGTGGTATGTCTGTTCTGTATTATCGCTAGTCGGTAAACGAATTTAATATACGAATGTATTTTAGTTACGACGACAGTAACGCGCCAACTACCTATGTAGACGTACGCGACTACGGTTTAATATCGTACAACGGAAATTTTACGGATTTCGGTACCTCGAAAATGGACCGACAGTTTTAGTTACACTGCACAGTTAAGTAGTATTATACTATTATATAATAATATCAGTCTTAATATTATTTGATACGCTATTTAGGTGTTAAATGAATTGTAGCAAAAATAAATTACTTAATTTGTAGAAAAATTTAAATTTTCTTGTTCACAACAAAAACATAGACAATAAGTTTATTAAATATTATGAATGATGAATATTATTGCTATTATTTTTCTTTTTAAGCTTAAGTGATTGAAAACTTTTTTTAGGAGGGAGCATACAATATATTTCTTCTCAATATTTAATTTTCATCAAAAATTATTTTTAGAAACACCAGACATTCAGATTATACGTACCTTGTAAAATTGAGTACTAAGTTACCTATTGTTATGGAACATAATATAATTATTAGAAATATAAGGTGTTTATGGTTACTGTGGTTGATAAACGAAAGTGGGTTAATTAGTCAATACGAACAAATTACGTCAGAATATTGGTCAATATTATTTTCAATGGCCAGTTATGTGGATATGTTAAATATTATAAATATAATTTCATACACAATGCCGTAAAATGTTCAACTGAAAATAAATACTAATTATAAGGATTTTATGAACAAACAGAAAATATATGATTGTGATAAACTACTAATTTCTACATTTATTGTCAAATACACAAATTCAATAAACATTTATAATTAGAAAATGTGAATAATGAGTATAGTGTACATTGTGATATTATAATAATGATATTATTTTGTGTTTTAATAATTTATTGAGTATATTTCATGTAAATAATTATATCCATCATAATAATAACATGTTAATATAATATTTCAACTAAACATTTGGTATAGACATTTTTCTATTTTTTATTTATTTCTCTGCGATAAATATATTTATATATAAAAAATATCATGATTGGATATTTATCGTATTAATGTTGTATTTAAGAACAAAACCTTATTTGTTACTATACTGTTACTATTTACACATAATAGTTAAAAAAAATATTGATTAGATTTTGGCCCCTCCTTCCTCCCAAAAACACACTTCAAATAACGCAACTTTCTACGACAACAGTGTCAAATAAATATTATATTAGTACGCTATAAGTACTAATGCAGAGTATAGGTACACACTGAATATCTGGTAAGCCTGTAGGGTAATAGTGAGTCCATATTATTTTAATCCTCCCTACACATTATTATGGTAACGTGGTTAAGCGCGACAGGTAATAAAAATAATCTCAACACAATCAGTCCGTGAAAGGAAAATCGTGAAAACATGGTGAATGGGATTTTTTATTATTCTCTGTTACCGTACACGAAGGGATTAAACATTGAGGCTTTTGAAAACTACAGTGAGAATACGACAGCGTTCTACTGGATTAAGGTGGGTAATGGTCTAATGTTTTTTTGTTTTCACTTCTTTCCCCTTCGTATTTACGTCTGATTGACGAATAACTACGTGACAAAGGCAGCCGACAACGTGATTACAGAGTAATATAAACAGGTCAACGGAGAACAGACTTTTTCACCGGTTCAGTGCGTAGGGTAGGTGAACATTTCTACAGTGGAAGTTCTACTACATAACGCAAATCATTTCATTTGTTATAGAAAACACAAATTACATTGTTCCTGTACTTGCGTATTATGCATAACAATGGAATCGCTCCCGAGTTTGCGCGTTATCTGAATTATATTCATTTTGGCATTCCATGATGTTCCAGCATAACGTGCACATCCACAGATAATCGGGCTTAAGTATGTCTTCGATGGTATATTTAATGAATGAATATTTTTTGCTGCTCATCACGCCATAAAGACCCGAGTGAATTGGTTATTACGTTAATATTGGTCGTGGCCTTACTCACTTACTTATTAAAAATGACTAGTCCTCTTCATATTGTATAACTGTCCATTATAGATTTTTGTTGAAACACAATATTTAATAATAATATTGTTTATTACGGAATAAATTCCAATTACATTTTAAATTATTATTATTTATTATTTTATATTATTATAATATCAAGTATCTTATTTTAATAATAAAACAACAATTAATGTATCATTAATTAATCATGCAGACACATTAAAAACTTTATAATATTATAGTAAAGTACTTATATAAATTTCATCGTGAAGAAAAATCGATAACGATACCGCACCATAACCACGTCATATAACTGTTTTATAACATAATATTATATTACTATATGTACTTACCTACTGTTATAATATACTTACTGAAGTATACATTTTTTTTTTTTATGTAGTACATTTATGTTTAATCACTAATGGATTTATACTACCAACAATTGGAACATTTAATTAACAATTTAAACCTATATAGGTAATATTTTACTTAAGATATTGCAATACATCTGTCTTATTTCATAAGTATTAGTCCTTTAAAAATGCTTTAGTCCTACTATGCCTAATACAAAATTAATTGGTCGATATTGTGCTGTGTAACTTGATATTTTTGTTTAATGAAAGTTTCATGTTCTCGTCGGACTTTTAGTTTTATTGCCATGAGAATGAAGCATTTTTAATTAAAGACTTTGTAGTATAATCACGAAACATCACATTTCAATTCATACTGTATTTTAGTACCTATCATATTTATTTGATTATAATATTTTACTAAAATTTAGACACACACAACGACATAATTTTAAAAAAGCAGGTAAGTAGATATCGCTCTGTTGTACAGTAGGTTACAAGTGGGTCAATGTATAATGTATTGTATTAAACTTGAATTCAATGATAGAATATCATTGTATAAGAAAAAACGATTCTGAGCGGAGACGATTTATCTGTCTGGATTTTTTATATTGTTATTATTAACTATTATAGCCTGTTAGTTGAATTAATATTATAATTTTTTATTCGTTGCTCTGGCAATAAACAAAGCGTTAGAAATTAAAATCCCATTTTTAACGGTTTTTCGTAATTTTTCGGTAGTTTTTTCTGTGGCATTAATTAACTATTAAGAAAATTGAAAAATTACCTTCCTAAAGTACTTTTTTGATCTAATTTGCTAAAAGATAAGGTACTATATGTTGAAATCAAAGCACTCCTTCTAGTAGAAATTTTGTATATAGAATAAAAAAAAAAAAAACACCATTGTAAAACCACTAGCTTCCCCGCTCCGCTCAGAATCTAACATTCTAATCAGTGGAGTAATTTCAGTTTTCATTAGACTAGGGCAATTTTTCACAGCTTTTCCGACTCAAATTTTTTTTACTCAGATTCTCATAGCACTGATTCTAATGTGGAAAAATTCTTTAGTATAGAAGTTAGTCTCTAGTAAGTTCAAGTATATAGTTCAAAGTGACAACCATCTATGTAATATACTATTTTATGTATTCAACTAGTTTTCAATTTGCATCAGGTAATATTAGAAGAATGTTTAAATTACAAAACATCCATTTTCGCAGAGTCGTAATGTGGCTGGTTTTATTTTTCGGCGAAGACCGACCAAGAATTTATTTTACTTTGTAGGTATGTAGTAAAATTATTTACACTAAAAAGATAATTTTTTTTTAATGATATACACTATATTGTACCAATTCAAAATAAATATACAAAAAACATTGGCTTAAAATATAATTATATTTTAAGAATTAATGATGTAATTTGTAATACGTTTTTAAGTGGTTTTGAAATAAATTGGCATGCTGTTGTAATTAAGAATGACATTTTGGTATATTCTTTTTTATACTTTAATTGCGTTTTATATATAATATTATATATACATATTATATACATATATACATGTATATAATATATGTATATGTATATTTAATAGAACTATCTCCATTTGGATTTGTGCAGTGGTAATATAGTATAATATTATTATAAGTTATAACAGATGAGTATAATAGACCTTGTACACGACAGAATAACTTAAAAAATTGCTTATAAAATACAAAAATACAAAAATAAAATGTGTCTTCGTTACTTGTATGTATGGAAGTATCAAAATATCACAAAATATTGTAATTATCATTGTATTACTTATGACAACAGTGCATTCATGAATTATTTGGTATTAGTAACTGGGGGATAAAAAAAAACACCGACACCTGCTAGTCACTCAGTCTCCAAGCATCAATATTCACCTTTGATAAATCCTTGAATGATCCTATTACCAAATTATTTTCCCCTATCGGCAAGAGAATCGGGTTTCTGATCCTGACAAATAGCCTGACCTGTATAGTCGTGATCTGTAAGAGGAATTTTTAGACGGTCACTCAAAAAACTGTTTTAGACCCGACAGATTCACTTTATTTTGTTGTTATATGGTGACCAAACAACGGGACCATACTCAAGCACCTCGTGAACATGGCATAGTATAGAATCGTCTGGTGAACCAAAGTTTGATGATTGTTTCCTAATACAACCACCCACAATCTGAAACGCTTTACCAACGATGTAATCAATATGGTATCTTTTACATAAGAGAGGTCCTTGTGCTTGAACTTTCAAGTATTTGATTAACCGTCACCTCATTTATATTTCTCGTAAATCTATATTAGTTTCGAAGAAAATCAATATGCTACTTAATTATTCGTTTCATTAAAAATTATATTAGTATAGTTGTTTGAATAAATTTGACAGATAGATGAAAATACGATAAAATGTATACAATTTTTTCAATTGTTTAAAATGCAATTTCCTAATAAATAGTTAATAAGTGAAAATTGTATTAAGTTGATCATTTTTTTTGTAACTATTTAATTTCATAAATTGTAGACTAAATAAATTCGAAGCCCAGTTTTTGTGAATAAAGTGTGGTTGAATAAAAAACGTACACTTGAGTTAATCTTATCACAATTCACTGGTATGGTAAACTACTATTTTACTAGTTGTATTTTATTAAGGTTCAATGTAAGATATTATATACAATTTAATTAGATTTTACTTATCAGCGTTATTACGACTTCTATAAGATTATCACTATAATATGATTATACTAGTCGACTATAGGTATCCATAATTATCTATTATCTATAATAATGTTTATACTGTATCGTATCATAATTTAAATCATCATGTCACATTAGTGTACATTCATCGTCCTTTGTGTGTCAATAGTGTAAACGTCGTCAAACACTATTTACTGTCGTTTTTATGAAAAATAAAATACTTTCGATAGGTAGTAAATTACCATTGAAATTCTTTTTTGAGTTTAAGTGTTTTATGATTAATTTACAATGGATACATAGCATACTAGGTAGATACATTTGAACGATTTATTTGATATCGCACTTGTCTTTTACTTAAGTATAAAACATTTCAATATGGATGATTAAATTTTGAAAAAGCCAATTATACCGTCCTGAATGTACACTTGATAAAAATGTAAAATTAGTTTTAATTTAATAAAGGAAAATAAATCGTGGAAAAAGTGCACGAAAGAAGAGCTGTATTCTCGGAAATCTGTAAATAGTATATTAAATTGTATATTTATTTTATAATTAAGTATAAATAGTAATATATTGTTTTATTTTCAATCTCGGGCTAAATTTAATTCTACATCTAGTTCAGTAGAAGCGACAACAATATAATATACCATATAGATATGACAGTGGCTTAATGCATACCATAGTCGCATTTAAATTAGCTTTATAGTGTTTATATTAATACATCAAAATTCGTATACACTGTATTTACTTGCGCCAACACGACAGTTTCATGTTACTTTGTATTAAATAGTTTTCTTTTCAAACAAATTCCCGCGCTTATAACAACAATCCGGTTAGTTGTATAAATAATTCCAAGGTAATCATAAATTTTAGTTTCTCTGTGCGCTCGCTCTAGCACCTTTAAGTCATATCAAAAACGACGCGGGTTACAAAAGAACGCGCAGCGTTGATAATAGCTATAATATGGTTCAATCCATATTTTAACCTAAAACAAATATAATGTATTATAATAACGCCGAGTCGATTGGATGTATTACTGGACCGTAGTCCGTAAGTATACCGGGTAACTTATTTAAATTAAAAAAAAAAAAATATTTTTATTATTATTATTATTACGTCATCACTGCTGCTGCAGCGTCGTATTAAAAACGCATAAACGAATATTTACGCGCCAACGTGTTAAATGGATATACCAGCGCGACGTGATATTGCGTTTTCATCGGATGGTTTTTGAAGTTCTCGGCGTATAAATATTATTAAATTGAATTCCCGTTCACCGTACCGTGGGCTTTAATATACACGTGATGAGTTTTGCATAATAATATATATACAGAGAGCAGCCTCACACGTAGGTTCGTTCATTGCGTATCGACAGACATTAGTCATATTATGCTAACGGTGATACGATGGGTAATACAATGCATATTATATGTAAAGCTATATACATATACGAATATAAGAACTCGTTATGGCCAAACGTGACGACCGTCCTGTACTGATTCGGCCTTAAACGAATTTGGCAAACGCGGACGGCAAGCCAAGCGCGTGTGTGTGTAGAAAAACGAAAGCGTACAAAATTCCGATTATATACACGCACACGTAGGTATATAGGTACACTATAGATGCAATATATACACTAGGTAGGTATAATAATAATAATAATATGCTTTAGAGGAGGGACCGAAGTTAGGTATGTCGGTCACAGAGTGTGCCGGTCAAAAACTTTTCGACCCTTTGTCGACCATACCAGCCGGGCGTAGTACATTATCAAGAATTCTTCTTTTACATTGAGTTTCCACATTCTCGATGTTCGTGTTCAATTAAATAGAGACAATATTTTGGAAACGTGTCATTTTTTTTTTCATACCAATCATCTTATTTTAGTGGTTTGCGTTCGTTGTGCATCATATAACGCAGTAATTATTTTAACGTCTGTGGTTTTTTACTTCTTACAGCAAAGCTAAAAAAAATATATCAAAAAAGTAATGACACACGACACAGAGTTAAAATGTGAGGATTTTATTCTACCAAAGTTAAATTAAAAGCAATATCATGGTCGCCAATAGATTATACAATATATATTGTAACGTTAAAATTAAACTAGTTTTTTCTTTTTATGCTTCTCTTTATTTTACATCGACTACGACATGACCATTAGTGCTATCTATATATTTTATGTTGTTATAAATTATATTATTTTTGTTATTGAAATTACTTTTATGCATACAACGTATCAAAATCAATTAAATGTGTAAATATAAAACAATATTTAATACATTATTATGTGCGATTTCCCAGTCTATAATTAATGCTGAATGTGTTCTGTCAAAATTACAATTGCTTTTAAAATAATTACTAGAATTATAAAAAAATGTATTGACTTTAAAAAATTTAGCTTATATGAGGTGTTTCTTATATTGATCTGTTTGTTCACCGTTGCTCGACTGTATGATAAATTATAGATTTACATTATCAGTACCTAGTCATAGACACTTTGCCTGTGAACTGTATATTTTCCGTTACGGCATCTAAATCCATACTTTAATGACATTTCTGACGTAATGCTTTAATAATATTTATTTGTATAAAAAGTATTTAACTAAGTACATAATAACAGTGTATATTGAGAATTTGAATTCATATACTAGATAAATCGATAACCCCTGTTTCTAAGTATAATAAAAATAGATATTATAATCAATAAAACATAAGAAAATATTTTATAGCTGTAAATTACTTGTCAGATATTATATATTATATACATTTTAATTGTTTTTAGAGTGATATAAATTGATTAGGCGGTAGTGTGAATTTTAAAATATTTTTCAATTAATTTTAAAATATATTTTTTATATCGTAATGGCCATCAATAAAAATGAAGAACTTTTTAAAAAAACGGCCAAGTGCGAGTTGGAGTTGCGCACGAAGGTTCCGTATATAAACGTGTTGGCAACACTGCTTATATTTTATATTCTAGAATTATTAGTATTTGTTGTTATAGCGGCAACAGAAATACATAATCTGTGAAAATTTCGACTTTCTAACTTTCATGGTTCATGAGATATAGCCTGGTAACAGGCGGACGGACGGATGGACGGACAGCGGAGCCTTATTAATAGGGTCCCGTTTTACCGTACTACGGAACCCTAAAAACTAGTCTAGCATTTCATATTTATTTTTTATTTTATCCATGAAAAAATGTGATCTATTATATTTTCTTGTATATTATATTAGAGTATACAGTTCAATTTCTGGTAATTTTCAACCTTTCTGAAAGTAAACAAATTATTAAATATTAACAGAATTAATATTTATAGGCTATAGAAGTAGTGGACATCAATATTCTTGAAATATTTTAAATTCAATACATTTTTAATAAAGTTTGACAAAAAAACAATCAAATGGCAGTATGAAAATCATTTTACAAAGATCAATGGTATAAATTTAAAACAAATTAAATAGATACATAATATTAACATGGAAATATGTTTTGATTGTAATTTAAATTTGAAAGGAAACTATTTTAAGCTCGTGTCTTGTTTAAATTTAATTTATGGTTTCGTTTCACACTCGGATAAAATGTGAGGCTAATTTAAAAGTCAAACATTGCAGAATGTGGTGTTACTAAGAAGTGGTTTTTCACTTTAATGGGGTTGTTCATTACATTTTTACTTTCATCTTACAAAGTATAAAATTAATTCCTTTTTGTGCTAGACTGAATTTTCTTTACATAATTGATTTAACTAAATAAGTTAAATACTTTTAAAATATTAAAGAAAATATTATTCTCTACAAAAATAATTCTATCACAAGATATTATTAAATCATTTTAGCTAGCCTAACTATAAAGTCTTACTCATACTTGGGAGGCCTCTACAGTCGGTTTAATCTGCCTTTTTATTGTTATTTTAACCTATATTTACCATAAATTGTTTTTATTGTTCTCTTTTTTTATAACAGATTGAATAAAAACGTATTTAAAAAAAAGATATATATATATTAATATAATATGCATATTACATTATTATGTAAGTATAAATAATACATTTTTCTAATAACTTAATAACTAGATTTAAATTACTTTTTATGTTTTAAGTAACTGAATATGTATAAATCATACTTCAAAATAATGAGAAAAAAATAAAATCTAATCAAAAATAAACGATTTTTATGCAAAAATATTTTTTTATTGTAAAATGTGGGCAAGTATCTCTGCTATTTATTAGGTTTCGAGTTTACCATGTGATTGAATAAGTCACTGTAATGTTTGTGTTAAATTTAAATTCGATAATAAATAATTGCATACAAAAATCGATAATAATCTGTCTGTCACCCTAAGTATATACTTGTTTGATATACTTATATTACTACAATAGTATCATATTTTACAATTAGTGATTTATTTAATGCGAAAAATTACATTTATTATATATTATAAGTTTTTACAATTTTATTTACATTTATATCATATTATCTATATCAATCCTATTACATTTTGAGTTAACATAATTTAAATAATACTGAGAATTATATTTCTTGAATTAAAACACAATATAAAAATCAATTGATGTGAAATCGATACTTTATATGTGAATATCCAATATCAACATTTTAACTTGTGATATTGAAATATTGAGCTCAACTTTTTATAATAATTTTTGTAAGAAATCGTATACATGATGAACCTTGAATTTAATTTTCTAACCTTAGGTATGAATATTAAAATTTTTATGAATTTTTAACAACAAATTATTTTGCAACTTGTCTTGATTTTGATGAAAAATCATAAAATCCGCGCTTTGAATGCTTATAAAATAAGTTGTTAGTATGTATTATTTATATACTTATTAAATCAAACAACGAACTAGGTACAAAGAACCTTATATACCTTCTACATTGTTATGGTTTTTAATTACATACAAAAATTTAAGTGTACATAAACCAGAATCTTATTTAAAAGAGTTACGACATTTAAAATATTTGTATACAGCACAAAAAGAACCAAAATATTTTTTAAATTATATGATGTCTTGTATACATGCTTAAGTATATGAATAATTGATAAAAATTCAGTGTTATTGGACCACAACAAAGAAATAAATCGTATTTTTTTGAAAACTAGTTTTACGTAAAAGTTCTCGTTTTCCATATCATTTTTTTTTGTTTTCCCTATTTTAAAAAGTATGATGAATCTGGAATAATTTTCAATTTTTGTAAAAGTACCAAATAGATCCAATTCTCTTACCATGCTCAAATCTGAAGATCAAAGCATTTTTTTTACTATAAAACGTGTGCACATAGACATACAAAAAAAAACCCTCATCATTGTAAAATCAATACGTTCAGCGATCCACCCAGAATCTAAAATGAAATTTATGCAATCACTGAAACGCATTTACATGCATATAATATAGGCACAATGTTATATTTTTTATGGTTAATATTACAACACATTTAGTTCAACTTTTATTTTAAGATCTGACAATACCGTAGCCTTGTATTACAAATATAACAATAAAAAAAATAATAACAACATTAAATTCATACCGTTTTTTTTTTTTTAAACATACATCAGCGTTATAAAGGTTCATATAATATAGAAGAATACAGTAATAATAAATTAATATTATATACTTAGTAAAATATGTCAATTTCGAAAATATATTCAAACCCTTATATTTTTCTTCGATTAAAGTAAACTATAATAGTACCCTCGATAAATGTAATTATAGCCATTTCATAAGCATAGTATAATGCTTTGAAAATCCGATTTTACTCAATACATTGTTGTTCCAGTTTCAAAATCACACAAAAATACAAATATTTAATAAAAAGTTTAAAAAAATATTTGGTTTTTCAGAGGAACACATATTTTCAAATACGAGATTTACTACGGTTTTCTTGAAAATTTAACGTTCTATAATGAACATACTTTTTATATGATTAAAACCGGTGAGGTCAACTTGGGGTGATGGATCATTTGATGAAACGTATAGCGTTTCATTTAGCCATATAAAAGTTACAACGTCCCGGGTAAGTAACCACTTAGGCTTTTAAACAAAGTAAAATATATTTTGGTTCAGGAAAAAGCTATAAGCATTATAAGGATATATAAAATGATTTCTAAAATGTATAAAATATCAAAATATTGCGTTTTATGGAAATAGTGATTTTTTACACATAAAATACATTTAAAAATAAATAAATTACTAATTATTATTTGACACAATGAAACATATCTAACTTTTTTCTGTTTTATATTATATTTTATATTGTATAGTCAACGAGTATCTTTATAGCCAATTATCGTAAATACCTATTTAAAATTTGGAAATCAGCAATCAGCGATTGTTAAATCAAATTTCTAAGAGTTGTAAATTAACGGATTTTGAAAGATTTTTCATCTGGTGGTGATTTATAATTTGTACAATTGTATTCATTTTTATAAAAAATGTATAACAACATACGTTACACAGGTTATAGATACCGAACCTAATATTGTATAATAATATGTAAATATATAATTTAAATGTTTGAAATTAATCGATGAAAATATTATTAGATATTGCAATGTTTCATACCTATCGTTTTTGTAGTAAGCTGTAACCACAGGCTGAATCTGAAATTAATAATACTAGTTCATCAACTTCAGTATAATAATGAAATTAATAATATTTTATTAAAAACAGATTTTCTTTATTTCAAATTTATACTCAAAATGTTATACACGAACAATTGTAAGACAAAGGTCGCTTATTATACGTACCTATCGTATAAAATACTATCAGTATAATTCACAGCACGCATTGACAGTCTAACAAAAGAGTAGGTATATAGAACAATATCGTGCTCACTATAATAGGGAAGGGTATTGCAACCAATTTAGTTTATTCTAGGTAGGTAACGATATTTGTACCTTAAAGTACTCCAGGGAACTGTTCAACACGTTTCTTGCGTGTCAGCGATAAATAAATTTATCTATAGGGAATTAGGGAATATCATTGATCAGTAAAAATAATATAACGTAAAATATCTTTTAATTTATTATTATAATTAATTTATAATTGATTAATCGTACACGTCTTAAAAATTAATTAAAACGGAAAGTTAGCAAAATATACGTAAATAACACAATTTATATGGACCTTATAATATACAAAAATTGGATGTAGTAATAACGGTCTTATATTTGTTAAAACCAACGTAACAACACCAATATTATAATATTTATTAATTTCAATGATTTATAAACACATTCAAGTAATAGCTCTTAGTGGAGACGAATATTAATTATAGTTTTTGAGTTATATTCTTATATCAAGTAAATAGGTATAGTTAAGTCATCAATATTTTTAAATTTCTATAAGGAAAATATATTATGAAGAACCTTATGCTACATTTTTTGTAAAAGTCTGTTTTGCCAAAAAAACTAAATACATTTGAAAATGAATTTATGTGAGTGATGAATTTAATGCAATGATTTCAAACTTTAGACCAATCATACATTTTTTTTCAACATTTATAGAAAAAAATCGAAAAAGATTCTAACATATTTTACAGCCTCTTAACTAAGATTAAGACGTAATCAATTTCATATAATTTAACATTAATACATTTTCCTATTCATTTTTTAGAAAATTAGTTTATATGTATTGGAAGTTATAACGCAAATATATTAGTGAAATTGAAATAATTTATAGTTTATCGTACTTAAATTACATCAAAATAATAAAATGTTGTCAATAATTGATAAAGTGTAAATATTCACGTATTTCCTTATTGTTTTGATTTTTTTTATTATTATTTAGGTAGATACTGTGTATTTTTACACAACTGCTACAATGAAACCGCAAAATTAACAGGTTTTTATTGTCATTCGGAGTTATCAGAATAATCCATATACTAGATTAGTTCATGCGGTTAGAGAATATAATAACTATACATATATTGTAAGTTAACTACATATTTATCATAATAAAATGTCGCAATGATACAATTAACTATTTCTCAATCAGTTAATCAACATTCAAATGAAACTCGACAGCAAGTACAGTATTTTTTTTTTAAGCAACAAATTTGTAGTTTAGTGTTAGAAATATTTTATTATTATTTTAATAATATGATTTTATAGTGCATAACCTTTGTTTTTAGTATCATTTGAAACTCTTAATATTGTATAAACATAATAACTACGTACATTTTATTAAAAAAAAAACAAAACTATTTAAATTCTTATAAAATAAGCTCATGTGAGTGTAAATAATTTCAATTTGTAATACAATTTCATCTCCTAGTAATATGAACTCTGTGAATAATAATCAAACTTTTGTAGAAATGTAAGCTCTATTTATATTTACTAAATTATTTTCATCAAATCTGAAGAATATTTTATAATTTTATTAACAATATTTACATTTTATGTTGGCCAATTTTACTATTTTATATTAAAATTTTTATTTATTTTACTCAAAAATAACGGCTGTAAAAAACAGTGGTGATAGAAATAAATTATAAATCTTAAGAAATATTTAAAATTAAACCAACGATTTATTATTAAATAAAATAATAATAAAATTATAAAAGCAATATAGTCTGTTTTTAGTGTATTGGCAATGTTCCAACAAATTATGATATAATATTTTTATATTATTGAAAGCATATGATTATTTTAACTGGAGCTGAAAGTTAAGTTGTGTTATAAATTCAAAGATATTCTATATAAATCAAATGCAAACTTTTGCTTCAATTTTTTTACTTCAATGAATTTAAAAAATATATAAATCCTACTAAGTATATCATATTATATATCATATTAGTATATTACATATGTGCAGTTGTTAAACTGAATACATTCATGAATTATGAATTCAATTTTTTACTAAGATCAGTGCGTATAACCTTCGACAATTTAAAAATATAATTAACTAAGCACGCATTCATATATTTTAGCAAATAATAATAATATAAAGTGGTTGTCATTTAGTTATATATTGAATAGATTGATAATAATAGTTTATTATCGTGGAACTATTGTCGAAAACTTTGTAAAGTCTAAATCATTTTAATTTGTGAATTATAAAATTGCCTTAAAAAAAAAAAACTATTACTTTATTTAATATGTAATGCAGTGTGTATGCAATATATTATGACATGATAGTGTGATCAATATTTTAGGTTTAGAAATAATAATAAATATCTATATTTTTAAGTCACAAAACAATGATTTCATGTTCAATACAGAGTTATTTTAAAAACGCTGAGTTTAACTTTTGTAATCAGACTAAGAGTTTTAGTGTAGTTTTAAACTGAATGGAAATAATAATAATAAAACAAATGTAATCATTTTATTTGTAAGATTTATACATGATATCTACATATTTTATAACAAATCTGTACACAATTATGAAACAGATTATGAATATTCCAAACTTATCTGATTTTGATAATAGGATCGTTCACACGAATATTATTCACGAACACACAGTTTTGGTAAGACTAGTATAGTAAATTTACAATGTTTCAAACTCGGAAATACGGAATATGTACAACAAAGAGTTCAGTATATGATTTGATTTAATATTCAATTTCCATTTAATAAAGTTGATGTTTTAATGAGCATTTTATTGTTAGCTTTAGTTTAATATTTAATAGTTACTTATGTAGTAATATTAGGTATTAATTAAAAATAAGCTGGTAGATTATACAAAATTCATAAAAATAACCTTGAGTTAAACAACAATAGTTAAAAAAATATTATAATATATAATTGTTTTTGATACTTATATTTTTTTTTTGGAAATACAACAATAATATTATTGCATTTGATAATATTTTGTATAAAGAGTGGATAATTTAATCGTACCATATAATAATAATAGTTTATGTTATATTACATTTTAATAATACATATTTTTAAACTCCCTGATATACAATTTAAATTTTAAATATTAATAACATTACTACAATCGAGAACAATGATAATTATAATTATTTGTTTTATTTTTAAATAAATAATATTTTAAAAATTTTAAACTTACACTAGATGGCGCTCTACGTGGGTATATGAATATAATATTTTAAATTATTATTATTTAATCTTCAGTAGGTATTCGGTAAATTAACAATTAATATTGTGTGTCTAAATACACATTTTACAATCATTAATTAAAGTAGAAAATGTTTAATTTCTATTTAAAAACAAACTATTTTTTTAAAATGAATATAAACCAACCTGGCAACCTACTTTGCACATTTTAATCAATATTTATTATGTTATAACATTTATATTGTTAAAAGTTATAAGTTTCTATACGACTTTTTTACTATAAAACAAAAGCTCAACTCTAACCATCTATAATATATACAAATTATAGACTATAAGCAACAGATTTTGATATATATATATTGCATTTTATTGATCCATTTTTTTTCTACACAACACATAAATTGGTTTAATTTATTATATTTCCAGAAGATACAAGGATCTTTTTTTTATTAGGAAAAAGCCCTGACAGCTAAGTCATAGGCTGATCCTAAGAATTACATTTTTTTTTTTACACTAAGTATATACATCATTTTTGACATATTCCAAAATTTTATATTTTCTTGTTTATATTGTATATTTGTGAAGTACTTTATCTTTAGTATGTGTGTATTTATAGCAGAAACTATTAAAAAAAAAATTGTATGGTTTTTTTTAAATATCTAAATAATAAATATTATTATTTTATATTAGATTAGTTATAATTTTTTTTTTTTTAATGTCAACTTGATTTTTGCATGTTTTTCATTAAATGTATTACAACTAAACAAATTACGTTAAAATATTGTTGAGGTTGAAATTTAGAAATTTTTCTATGACATAATATTATTTTTTTATATTTAGCGTATAATTACGAGAAATCCTATTGATTTGAGAGAGAAACGGTGACAATAATTCTTAGACTGTTAAATTATACATTGCTTAAGAACACAACGTGACATTATTTAGATAAATACATTTTTTGAATAATATGTTAGAAAATAGTTTTAGTAGCAAAAAATTAAGAGTTATTATTTTGTGTTACTCAGCTTCAATATACAGTATTCTTTTTTTTTACAAATAAGGAAATATAAAAAAAAATATTTATGGTGGCGCTATCTCAACCAAAGTTGAAAAATGCATGCTAAAAAACTTTCTTGCCACCAGGTGGCAACCTCAGCGTTTAGACTAAATTCAGATAGTATCATCAAGAGGTTTTTTTTACATCCATGTTTTATAAAAGTGATAACAAATATTGATATTTTATGTAGTAATTTACCTTAAGCGAATGACTATAAATATTATATCAAGTTATCCCATAATTTTCAATTTTCATTACCATATCGTCGGTTAATGAAACAAATGTGGTTATACGGTTCATTATTAAAAAATATTATAATAAATATAGGATTATATATATTATATATTTTATATTTTATTTTCCTATATGGATTTTTTTTTTTTTTTTATTTTCATAAAAATGGTATGTAAAATTACGATGTTTGAAATAGTTATCACCAATCAGGGGGGCAGTTTAAGTGAAAATAATAGGTGCACTAAATTGTTTCTTACAGATCGTCTAATGGATGTAATGACAATGGATTACATAGGTAATTAGATACCTACTTCACCCCATCATACCCAATAATAATTCTATAATCACATATAATTATCTTGTGATGTAGGTACCTACATAATATTGATTTATGTATATGAGATAAGAATTAACCTAACCATATGCTTAATATATTATGATGACGCTGACTTAAAAATTGTGAGTTGTATACAATAGCTATCTCCCTCTCAAAGACGCATTTTCACCGAAATATAATCTAACAGTATTATTTCTGAAATACCATTATTGTTACACTCTACGTAAATATATTTATTTTTATATAGGTATCTATATAATATATTATACACAAATACGACTCAAATATTCAATAATAATATAGGTGTATAAGACTAAAAAAAAATTAAAATTGTGATGAAAAATAGTGTTTTACATATAAATCAAAATCTGTACAACCAATATATTATTATAATACCTATACGGAGTACAATATTCATCACCATAACGTAACGAGTATGATACGCAAAAATATATATTAAATTATTGTAATTTGAATAAAAAGTATTTAATATTCCATAATATTTTAAATTCTAATAGGATGTTAAGATTTCATGATACATTTTTTTTTTAATTTTTCCTTATACATGGGAATACAAAAATAAATAGGGAGAACTGGTATTTTTCGCATACAAAATGCAGTTATTGAAAAAATTAATTTTGTTATTTTATTAAAAATGAACAACACTATATACTTCCAATTTTTACCAACAATTTATTTTGTCATATTAAAAATATATCGACTCTTCTTGAACTATAGACATTTTAAACTATAGGTTTTTTTTATAACGATGAAAATACAGTTAAAAAGCTTGTAACATTAACACAAGGCTCAACAAATATTGATTTTGAATCTACAATATATTTTATGAGCGTTTGATATTAAATTGTTGACAAAATTCGTAAAAATATGTAGATCAGGTAAAAATGCATACAATGTGTTATATTCGTACCTAAGGTTTGCATATTTAATACAAGCTTTCAAGTTTTTGTAACCAGAATTAGTAAAAAGTTGAATATTTGTAATTCCACGAATATTTTTTATAAAGTTTAAACTTTGACGAAATTGGATATTCCCGCTTAAAAAACGTATTTAGATTTTTGTTGTAATTCAAATGGCATAAAATATCGTAAGAACTAGAAACATTTTACTGTTACTTTATTAGAATTTTCCATACTCAATTAAATGATTAAAATGATAAAATGATAAGATTAAATTTAAGCTATTTTACCTATAAGCGTTTTTTAAATGTTTTATTTTAATTTTAAGGTGATCGTAAAAATTGTTTTATCTTGGTTAAATAGCTTAAAAAAGATCCTGTACATAAATTGTTTTTTTTTTTTTAGACATTATTTAAGTTCAAATTTTGTTGAAATTGTAAAATACATCGCATAATATATTATTATTACGTATTGAATTATAATAGGTAGCTTATAATTCATAAGATAAAACTAGTGAATATGGATATAATTGTTTTACATATTCAAGAAAATTAAGATATTACAATTTCATAATATAATGTACAGTACTTATATATTTATGAGAAAAATAAATATAATGTTCAGCTCTTTTTAAATTATTAATGTTATTGATAAAGACAAAATACTATAAAAATTATTTTTGATATAACTTATCTTAATTTACAATTTTTCTAAACACAATAAAATATCTCCTTAAAATTATAAATAGCTCACCGATATTGAACTGTAAAAACTACAGTCAAATTTTTTAAAAATATTAAATTATCTTATATTATGATGTATTTAAATTTTAAAATACATTAAAAAAATTTGGTCGATGCTATAGCTCAATATCAGTCAACTATTTATAATTTTATGGAGACATGTTATTGTGTTTAGAAAAATATGTTAAATTAAAATGAGTTTGTCCAAAAATGCTAAATGGTTTTTAGATTCTGGGTGAAACGATGAATGTATTGATTTTACAATGATGTGTGTTTTTTTTTATTTTTTTTTTTATTTATTTTTTTATTTTTTTTTGTTGTGTCTGTGTACACGATAAGTAGTCGAAATAATGCTACGATTTTCAACTTCAGTATCTTGTTCGATCAGAAAGTGAATATCGTTGGTGCATTGGGAAGGTCAAAATTTAAATTTCACAGTAGTTTTCAAAAGCGCCGGGAAGAACAAAAGAAAAATTAAGGAAAAACGGGAATTGTTACGCAAAATCGATTTTTCACAAAATTGAATTTGGTTTTTGGTGTAACTTTAAAAAAAATTACCGTAGATACATGAAATTTTGACTGAATGTTTATCTTAGCATTTTCTATACACCATAACATTTTCAAAATATTTTGATTTATTTTGAGCTCTTTACGGACATTGTCAGTTTTCATTTTTTTTTAGTTTTTTTTCTAAAAATATCATTAAATTTTATTTGTTGGATAAAAAAGCTTGAAA
>NC_042495.1:46808758-46865865 GCF_005508785.2 Acyrthosiphon pisum | reverse complement strand
ATTTACTATTTAGGTTGGTTCCTTTATACATTATTGTACTTTGTGTCATTGTAGTTCTTTATAGTATAATATGTGTTAAATAAAAATTATAATTGAGTGTACAAAAGCACAATTTTCATTATGTTAATTGTTTATTCAAATAAAAGTACCAATTGAATTTTAAAAGCATCTGTAATTGAAATTTAATATGGAAAGTATGACATTGTGACTATAGTTAATACTTTAGTTACCTCCATTATCTTGATATATGCATACCTAGCTAAATAAAAAAAACAATAAAAATAATTAACTTATTCTAATAAGTATAATTAGTATTAAATGTCAAGATAAAAGTTTTAATAAAAGCGATGAAGAATTTTTTATGATTTCCAAGACTTTTTCTGCGCCCCCTTTCACTTATCATTGATCACTTATCAATTATCATTAACGACGATTAAGACTACATCGATTTATCATAACTAATAGTTAAACACGTCTACATTAATATATGCTAATATACGCTATGCCAAATGACTATGTTGCTATGTCTCATATTAATATATTATAATCCCATTATGTCGCATTACTATATTTTAATATTTATTTATGTCCCTACCGATATAATTGTAGGTACTAACAAGGCACCGGCCCAAAACCCAGCCAAAGACAGCGGCCCACTGTCCTCTAGGACAGTAGACCACTGGGCCAGTCCGGCCCTGAATAGATATAGTACAAAACAAACATATCACTACTCATAACAATGACGTGTTCATTATAATGTTTTTCAGCATGATGTTTTATAGGTAATGGTTACCTAAAAACAAATATGTAACAATAGGGGAAAATAACAAAAACAATTCCCTGTTTAACGCGTGCACGTTGTATACCTAATAATAATAAAATATTTGTTTGCCGTTCACCAAAATGTGTAACGCAGATGTGATATTACTATAATAGCATCGAGAGAATAAAATAAGACAACTTTTTTCAACGGATATAAAATTGATGACGTTGCTTGGATACTAAGTATAACATAACTCCGAAAGGAGGATACATATGTATGCTGGCGGAATGAAACGAGTATAACATTAAAACCATTAATCTAAAATGTGGTGAATAGAGAAAAGTGAATGAAAAATAAAAATAAAAATATATCTATATATTTATGGAATAAATATAATATAATGTACAATCGTGTTTGAGATGTAATATTAGATCTTACACTATTAACGTTGTTATTTGTTATAATATATAAGTAGGTATATAACACGTTACCGGATATTGACATAATATAATATACCATTATAATAATGATGATGCAGTAGAAGATGATAAGATACGTGTATCTTGTGTAAATTGTGATAGCTCGTATTGTGGTGAAAATTATATTAACATACAGGTACGTCACATACATGTGTAATAAGTATACACGACAATAAAATGCTGATGCTATCGAATTAATTCACTCAAAGCGAACGTGACAACGATATGTATTACGGTTAATGTGCTTTGATATTTGTTTATTAATAATATATATGTACCCCTGACCTCATTATTATGTATTATAATAATAATAATAATAATAATAATACTATAATATGTTTCTGATAAAGGCACGCAGTAGATATAACTAAGACTGCGCAGACAATGAATATATAACAATTTATATGTAGCTCAGCCGGTAACGGATTTGAAGAAACATTGTGTTGTATTAAAATGTCGTCATCAAAGGAAAACGGTGCGAAAATAAACTCACGATCAGGTGCCCTGAAGGGTATAAGACGATTGATTATTATTTATTATAAAATATTTGTCCTTTTTAGTGCAAATGCAATTAAAACGTACGGTTACAAACATTTTACAAAAACCGACAAACGCTGGACGTGTTTTTCTTAATTTTTTTGTTCATTATCATAACCTATATGCACAATGACTGGGTACTCAAGGTTTCAATATCCACTAGGGATTAAATATGGTTTAAATAGGTAGTTAAATAAAAAATCAACAAAATTAATGACAACAAGAAAATAACAATAATTTTTTTGTGAGCACAAATAGGTAATAGCAACGTCGATTTAATGAAATTAAATGAATATAAAAACAAGCACATGACATGTCATGTATGTTGGTATGGTCAAAATATGTTAATTGATTAATCGTAGATTGAATAATGGGCATATATAATAGTGCGGTGTGATCATCGAAGTGTGAATAGCGTTGTTAAGTAGATTATATTAATTAACTGTTAGTACACTTACGTAGATTTCGAGTAATTTACATGTTGATTAATTTAGTTTAAATCGATTGTGTTGTCATTGTCGAACAATAAAATATTAATTAATTATATTTAGTAATAGATAACAGACCTCTACAGTAATGCATAAATTTAACGACGTAGCATATAATTTCTAAAAATCAAATGTTTCTCTGTGTCTCAGAGTTTAAATATTATAATATTATACTAGTTGAATTTAATACTATGTTAATAAGTAAATAATAATAACAATAATAAAACATTATTATTATTTTATAGTGAAAATTGATTGTTATGATATAGCCATTTCACGTTTTAAAATATTTAACATTATGATTTTTTAGTTCATTTTGAAAAATGTTCGTTTGGTTGCACAATATTTTACTACAAACAAAAATGTCCAAACAAAATACGAATAATCATGAAAACTATAGATAATTATATTAAATATAGACTAAAATGAAATTTACTCAATCATAATGAACGTCTATTTTAAAAGAAACTTATTTTAAAATAAAATAAATATATTTATTCATATTAACAGTTAATAAAAGAACATACAATTTATGAAAACGATTTATGGTACTTTTTTTTTTTACCAAATACCTATACAGTTAATTGAAAATATACATTAATAGGTATATATTTTATATTGAATTTTACTGAAAATTGTACTCATTAGCTGATGCAATAATGTCGAGGCTTAATAAATTTAATAACTATTCCATCATATAATATATACGTATATAAATTAGTTGCTTAAAATAAAATATAATGTTAAATTATAGAGATTGATGGCAGATAAATAACTAAGAAAAAATAGGTTAATGCAAATATAATCAATAATTTTATTTGCCAAGTGTCTGCCAAGTGTGCTAGTTTCTATTGCAAACCATACTGTTGGAGGTAAGTACATATTATTATATATTTCTGATGAATACGTTCTGTTATAAGCTTAATTACATTCCGTATACCTATAATAATGTGTTGGGAGGGGAGGGGGCGTTTGGAAAATATACTATTGTGTGGTCCATGATCTATCAAACACAGTCGGTCGGCAAATGGTTTGGTAAAACGCTATAAAGGTTGCTTTGTGTCTGCGCGGTGATATCGACGCAATGGACAAAACTATACCAGCCATATAAATAGGTATACTGATGTGAATTCAGTCAGTTCGCTCTCAGCTCAACAACAAAATACAACTTGAAAAATCTGACGAGAACAAAGGAAACACGTGGACAGTGTTATATTACGGTCCACTCGATAAGACGTGGAACATCAAGACTAACGTAGTTAGACATTTTGCAATATTTGTGATTCTGTGTTATATAATTTTTATTATTATATAATATATGTACCTAAATCGTTTCCCATGTGGTATAATAAAATAGTGATTCCATTATAACTACCCATAAAACTACGTGACACATGTACGTGTCAATAATAATATGATTGAAAAACTCCCATTGCGGGTTATCGGGACATAAATCTGTGTATGGTGATCAAATATTTCAAGTTATGTTTTTTCTTTGCTTACACTCAAAAAGTTAAGACACGCAATAGTCATTTACCAAATTATTTTATATTAAAATGTAAAACATTGTTTTGTTTTTAAGATTTGTAAAGTCTATTGGAAGAAACGACTTATTTTTAAAAAATATTCACTCAGGGATATTTCAATGTAGGCAACGTTATGACGTTAGTTTTAATGGTAGAATTTTAAAAATGTTATAAAAGAATACATTTGGCTAGATATCGTAAAAAAAAAAATCAAAGAAGTGCGATAATAATTCGAGACATAAAACATTACAAGTGATTTAAAAGCATTGTGGTCGTTTTGTTGGTATTTTTTTTCAAACTTTATTCGATTTAAATGTATAAAAAATACAATTTACTATTTGCCATTATAATATATCTTTGAAAAAACTTGGGAACAATATTCTGTTATAATTTTAACATTTTAACATTTTACAATATATAATAATAAATACGCATTATTTTTTTAATTAACACACAACCAAAATATTAAAAATTTCTCAATTTAATGTTGTTACTGTGCATTTGTGTTTGTGCCAAATTTGATACACATTTTCAGTATTCAAAAAGACTATCATTTTGTGCCTATTCAAACGTGAAATTATGGGATAATAGTTAATTCTCGAATAGTCTAATACGACAAACGAGTCAAATACTAACAATCCATTGACAATATATTTTATTTAGATCTTCATCCACAGCTGTTGGTAAGTAAAAAATATATTTCATTGTTATATTAACGGTATTTTATTGGAAGGTATTTTTGCCATCCGAAATCGCTGTTCTTTTTCAATTGTATTGAAATTGTATTCAATATATTTGAATACACTTTAAACACTTTCTTTACCTGCAATTATAAGTGTTTATTAAAGGAAAAACAATTCCATGCTCTAAGTTTATAATTTAAGAAGTAAATATTTTAAAAGTCAACAATATTAATTTAAATTTGAAGAAAGAATATTATAAACTATATTATATTTTGTATGACACCACTGCCATCATAATATGTAATATTTGAATTACCCTGCACAAAAAGTAATAACATAACATTAAAGCATGTTATATTTTATAAGATGTAATGTGTAGGTATACCCGTACATGATTATAAGGTATAGCTCTTTATATAATTGTTTTTAAACAGGGATAATATACAAAATGAGTTAAATAAATTAAATTAGCTACTCAAATAATCTTTAAAAACAATGCTATACGCATCTTAGGTTTACAAAAAAATTGTATTATATTCTTTTACTAGATAGCCATTTTCTTTGATTCATAATATTAAATCAATTATTTTTTTAACTAAATTTACTGTATATAATATTATAGTTACTTACCTACTTATATTTCACTTAACAAGTGGGGTTGAAAGTTCGTCTATCGGCCCTTCAGTCCTCCAACAGGATAGTGTACTATTATTACAGTATTCGATTTGAATAAAATGATTGCATTCGATAAAAAGACGATTCTAAGCACAGGATCATTGAAACAATAAGTAATTATTTGTAGCAATATATATATTTATATATAGAAATTAGTATGTTTAGTAAATAATATTATATAGAATTTGAAATTAGATTCATAAACTATGTTTATGTTCGATAGTAATTTAAAATAAATATAAATTCATACATTTTCATTTTTAGCGGTTATTTTATAATTGTATTCGTTTCCATGGTAATAAACAGACTGGTAGGAAAAAATGGCTTAGCAATAGGCTTTCCCGCTGCGTTAAAAAACTATTGAGAAAATCAAAAAATAACCTCTTTAAAGTACCATCTTGATCCGATTTCCTAAAAGATATGATATTATATGTTGAAATCAAAGCACTCCTTCTGGTAGAAATTTTTTTTACAGGATAAAAAATAAATAAACATCATTGTGAAACCACTCAGAATCTAAAAATAAAAAAACAACAGGTGGAAAAATGTTGTTTTATTTATTATCTATTAATATTAGGCCTAGGCTAAAATATTGTTTTTCATTCCAGTTTCTAATTTAACTTAAATGTTACTGGTGAATCTACTTTTTCTATTTTTTTTGTTCAAAATATTATAATAAGCATTGAATTATTATTAAAAAAATTGCTTTTGCTTATTTGAATGAAATAACAACAAAAATACTAAGAATTTAATTAATTTAACAATAATCGTATACGATCTATTCATGATACTGTGTTGTTGTACCATACACGTCAAAGTATAATTTATAATGTATTTTATTTAAAAAATTATGCGAAAATATACAATTATTTATTTATTTTCCTACCTACGTCAATTCAAGTTTTTTTGGCATCGAATTACTGAACTGAAAATATCCTACACGTATTGCGTATAGTGTGTAGCTTATATACAAGAAAATTGTGACCCAATGTTTGCTGCCATTTTATTTCCTAAGCATATAAATTACTGTCGAATCAGTAAATAACTATTGGAAAAAGATTTTATCCATATCATAACTGTGGCCCGAAATCAAAACGGCAGCTCTCGTATCAGGTATATATTTTCGTTTCTAGTAATATACGAGTTCCATACATTCAGCTCAGTGCATCGAGTTTATCAATAATTCTAAACCAAAAGTTTTATGATCGAGAGAAAATATAAAAACATTATGTATTATGAGCTGTTGATCCTTTTACAAAATGTTTTTTCTTACCTATATTTACTAAGAATTGTGAATATACACTAGTATTTACAGCTTCATCACATATTTTATATATTTATATATATAAATATACTAGCTGATCCCGTGCACTTCGTTACCCGTTAAATGTTCAAACTGTATATGACTCAAACTTTGTTCGATGCGTTATTTAATATTCGGTGTGTGATGTTCTAGATTTATCTTAACTTTTCTGTTGCCCAGGATAAAAATTCTGATTCACAGCAGTACATTATCAGGTAGTCAATCTACCTGCGGTAGATCGCGGACCCCGTGTTGTTTGTACGTAAGTGTATGATTTGACTCTAAAATATCAAAGTTATACCAAGTTTGTCGTTTTTACTTAATTCCACCTACGATGGATTAATATAATCAATTAATACAAAACCTAACCTAACCGTACTAAAATCCGATGAGTAAAAAAAAACCAATTTAACCCTTTTTAAATTAGCCTATCTTCTTCCCAGTGGTCTAATCTACCCACAAACATTAATTTATATATATTATATATATATGATTAATGCACTTAAGAGGCCATAACTCCGGAATTACTTATAGCACAGCATACAAACTTAGATAATAGCCGATTCTCAGACATATATATTGATAAAAATAACAATACTAATCAACAAACATGCCCAATTAACTAATAGCAACCAATATATAATACATTATTATTTTTTTAATAATAATATTATTATTTTTATATATATAACCAATAGCAACCATTTATAAACAAATATTTCTATCGTAAGGAAATAATAATATTTTTATTTTATTTTTTTCTGGACAACCCTTATCACTTAGGGGTATGAAAAATAGATGTTGGCCGATTCTCATACCTACTGAATATGCATTTCATAAAAATCGGTCAAGCCGTTTCGGAGGAGTATCGAGACTAACACAGTGACACGATAATTTTATATATTAGATATTATAATACGCTTATTATTCTTAAAATTCGACTGCATTGACTTGCACATAATATTTTGTAATCGTTCATCTTCAATTTTAAACCTAAATAAATATTGTAAAATCCATTTTTTCTGTGTCAATATTTTAAAATAGTAGTACTGAAATAAAAACAATTTTATATTGATCGTGTGTAATTAAACAGACAAACA
Source organism: Acyrthosiphon pisum (assembly GCF_005508785.2). NCBI lineage: Eukaryota > Metazoa > Arthropoda > Insecta > Hemiptera > Aphididae > Acyrthosiphon > Acyrthosiphon pisum. The sequence goes on along the minus strand of NC_042495.1, from coordinate 46,858,311 downwards.
GTTGTATAAATTAAAAATTAAATAATCGTTGAACAGGTACATTCATTTGAATAATTGTTATTATTTATTTAGTTTATTTCATTGTAAAAATTGCTTGAAATCGATTTATAAAAACAATATTTTCATTTTGAATACTTAGATTGTACACCTAGTTAATTGAATTATAAAGCAAAAGCTTATTTTATTTTTAAATTAATTGATAGTTGTTTATATTTTAATTGAGTGTGATGTAATTTGATGTGAAAATATGTTAAGTTAAATTGATAAAAGTATATTAAGGCACTAACTGTTAAATACTATAAACTTCAGATTTTACTTTTTTATAGTACATAAAAATAATTTTGCAATTCAAATAAAATATTATAGTCTCTTACTGGCTACTAGATCAATTGTTTAATTTTAATAATAACACCTTTTGCATAAAAATAAAACTATTAGGTACGGCCCTAAGAATAAGTATTTCTTAAGCTAATTTTGTTAATTTAAAATTAAATATTTAAGATAATAACTAAAAGCAATGCTTGAATTAGGTCTCAACTAACCTTAATTTAAGTAACACTTTTTCTTTTCTTAAGTCAAAGTCTCGTTATGAATTTCATTAGGGTCATAACTCGTAAGTACACATTAAGCAATACTTATTCTTAATCATCGACTATGAATAGGGCTCTTATTTTTCAGTTTGTACGCTATAAAATGTGCACTAAAATATTATAATATACTTTATACTATAGTATAAACAAGCAACCGATTGGTATTCCTTAAATTATCTGTTTCACATTATTATATTTTAATACTCAAAGAGCACTAACAAATGTTTTCTAAAGGTATTATTATAATTATTATCCACTACATTGAAATATAACGAGGATACTTAAGGGTGTGAATGGTTGATTCTTGCAAACGCCAACACGTTCAAAAGCTAATTTATGAGTCACCCTTTGCATGCGGTCTTGACAGTAGAATGTTGTTACGACTATTATACCATTTAACCAGCCAGTACAGATAATGGCTGGAGAAACAGAAACTACATACTATTTTATGGACACTTTGGGCAACTGCAGTGTCTATACTATGTTTTAAATAGGTATACATATTTTAAGTTTGTAGAGAACGCATATAATACAACATAGATAATAAAAACAAAGTTATTGTTCGATATAAATATCGATAAGATTACCAATTAAACTCTATACATTTCGAGATTTATAAATTGAACTCATTTTTGTAAATTACTTATATACACATTCAACTGACAAAATATGTTTTTATCAAATTGATTATCACAACATGAACTTAACATAATATGAAGTACGTATCAGTATACGTGTCACTAAGTCACTTATTACATTGATCATATATTGGTATTCAATTAATGACGTAATATGTAAACGAATCGATACAACCAATTCAGAAAGCCTCCTGAAAGTTCCCATTTTTAAATCATGATAATATTATATTTAATGCATAATTAATTTTACTATACAAAATTATTATCATGTGTAGAAATTGTGTGCAAAGGTACCCTTATAATGAATTGAAATTATATTAGAGTATTTAAAACTATTGCCTGAATTGTCCCAAGTCGTTGAAAATATCTCGAAAGTTAACAACAAAAAATATATATAACCCTTTTCAACAAAACGAATTCATGTTGAATTAACATAGTCGTGTATATATCAACAAGGCACTAGGTTGCAGATGACGCGAAAGGATGGGCTTGATGCATAAACTGTATTTATAAAACAAAATCTACATTATAATTAATTAAAACAAAATTTCCGTTTACAAAAAATCAAATTGCAGGCCAGAGAGATCCAATATTAAAATTGAAAATGTTTTTTTCTTATCATAACAATAATGATTATAACTATATTATATTATGTTGTATTAAAAATCACAAAACTAATTATTTAAACATTGGTAATATTTGTTCATTGTTATTAATTTATATTTTTTGTGTAGCACTCTTAGCCGTTGATTCATTTTCGGATATTAACAATTTTATATTTATAATAATAATACAACAGTATAACCATAAAACAAAAATAATAATCTCAGCCAACTGTACATACACCTATGTCAAGGGGCGAAATCACCCAAACATTAAACCAATGAGAAATAACTACTCGATCGAGAGCTTATTACTATAGGTAGAAGAAAACAATCGGAAGGAAGCAATCTAAATCCAAAACAACGTGAAGTTATTAAAATCCATACGGATCAATATCGGTGCAACAATAGGAACCTACTAACAATGCGCAAAAGGCGGCGTGAAACACATGGCGGGCTTTAAATTTATAAACTGGCGCCTTAGGTTTTATAATGTGCATTTGTTTTAATACATAGGAAAACATAAGAATAATATATTATTATAGTTTTAAGTTTTTATTAGAAAAATTGAGTATTTAAAATAATAGCTCCACGCAATAATTCCTGTAGTAACATTAATTACGTAGTATTGCGTACTTTTTAGTTTTAATATGAATTCATAATTATTCAGAAAATCGCTCGATACCACGTAGGGGAAAATATGCAAAAAATGTTCGACGGAATAATAATAATATACCTATACATTATCCCATAAATCCGACCGTGGATTCACGGAGTTCCGATAAAAACCGAAAATTTCAAACGATGCGCCAATGTGATTAGCCACACATTATGAAATCAACAATTTGTCGGACGGAATGCATTACATGATACTCAACGATGATTTAAAACAACGCTGAGACTGTCACAGATAAGCTGCGCAACAGCGGGCCACGAACGACGCTTTTTCCACAGTACCTACTACACCTACAAATGCCACAATGATATATTATCATATTATATGGTACTTTATAACGTCATAATATTATAGTTATTTAGATTTAGCCACTTAGTTCAACGGTATAACGCTCTCCCGATAATAGTAAAATATTTTCCAAAGTTAAAACGATGGACCGAAAAATGTATACTTGAATGTATAATATACTATATAACTATAAAATATAATACGTTTTCAGAGGTGTATTCAGAATATTAGCGACCGGGTTGTATTTTATTCCTCTCCTTTTCCCCCTCTCTTATAAATGTCAACATTTTACCATCAACCAACGCGATAACATAACAAACAATACAGCGACTTTCCCGTCCGTCGTTACACAACTCGTAAATGCGCACAAAAACGAGATAAATAAAACAAAAAGTTTTCCAACAAGATTACAATATTATAATATATTTGTTACAAAAAATTATGAACGAAAAATGTGCCTGTACAAAAAAAAAGTGCCTCCCTTTGGAATCGCCCTCGTCCCTTGCAAATTCTGAAAAATAAGTCCCTAGTATACTGCGTGAATTTTTAAGCACGCTAAACATATTATTGTTAGATTCTTAATCTATGCATTTATCAAAATTCTGATTTTTAAAATTTTCAAGCAAAGATTCTAGAGACAATACGATTTTTTTGTTGACATTTAAGGATTTAGCGATTCCGAGAAATGTTATAAAAGTTTTTATCTAAAAAGGTAAGTTATACAACAAACTAAAATATAGCTACGAAACTACAATATAATTAAATAGTTGCCAATTGAGACGAAGAATTTGTGAATAATAGGAGTGATTGCGGTGTGCATCTTTTAACTATTGACACTCGACGCCCACTGAAAATCCTTTGGAAACGGGTGACATGGACCGAAACTAATGGGTTGGCAACTAAACAAATATAATTATAATAGCCGATATTTCATCGCACAGCACCACACTTTACGTAATATAGCGAATGGGTGACGACGCAAAAATGGTTTGATCGAGAGTAAAATGTGGCACGGAGAAATAAAACGGCGATGAGTGGTATGTATCATAAAAAAAAATTGGTGTTGCTTAAATAATTTTAGGTGACCTACCCCTCATAATACTATTATACCGACTATAAAATGTCCTATTTTCTTCTATCAATACCTACCCTCCCATATTTAAGGTGTTGCCTGAGCAACGCTTGTACGACCCAATGTTACACTCCACTGACGACCGCGTTTCCTCACGCCAACTAACCGACAAAGCAGAAATTACAGCGATAATCCGCTCCCAAGTATTCATATAATAATAATATGTTCCATAGGTTAGTCTCAAATGAATCGTTGAGGATCGGACGGTGTGCCAAGAGTAACCGCATGCAAGGTAACCGTCGTTTTCCTTTAAGCCTTTCGAACTGAATATATATATATATATATGTATAGCGATTATCCGCTTATGAGTAACACGTATACGGACGGTAGTCGTCTCAATCGCGGTACACATTGTATATAGGAATGATATACCTATAGGACTGACTGTGAATGACGATGGAAATGATCGCAGTTACCACTTTCTTGTGACCATTGCGATCATTTCCATCGTCATTCACAGTCAGTCTTATAGGTAAACGAGGGCCTTTTACTCCGCGTCCATCGAGCCGTATGATTCTCGACCGAACCGTTTTTGCACCGTCTTCCACGAGTGTGTACCCCAGACAGCATTTTTTAATAATAATATTATAATAGTATTATAATAACGTTATACTAATATTATTTGTGATTATAATATTATTAAACGAAAAATTGCTGTCTGGGACGTATACAGGGCGATCAACATAATACATGCTCACTCGCTTTTTTTCATCAATAATACAATTGTTTAAAGTATGATTTTTGGAGCTTTTAATTATTTTGCGTTACAAGGACATATTTTGTTCTCTCCGTCTTACAAGTGCGTAATATATAGCAAGCTGTACGCTCAGCAGAATATCACGTTTAGCTCCGCCAGTTTAAAAATTAGAGTTGATTAACCTAAGATTTAAAGGAAAAATGATCATCTAAAGCACCTTCTAAGATTTTTATTGTATTTTAATTTTAAAGCGAGTTATGAGTATTTTAAAATTGTAAACTGTTTCTACATATTAAAATACTCATAACTTGCTTTAAAATTAAAATATAATAAAAAACCTATGAGGTACCCTATATAATTATCTTAGCTTTAAATGTTATAAGAGGTCATTCACTCTAATTTTTAAACTAATAGAGCTAAACTTAAAATTTGCTATATTACGCACTCGTAAGACGGAGACAACAAATGTCTATGAACGTCCCCTAAATACCATATTTTTAACTTCTTGATATTTATCGTACTACTTAAGAAGTGTTCTGTGGAGACTTCCTGAAAAATTATCCTCTAAATACTTTACAGTAGAGAAGTGGTGTTCTGATTGGAAGATCAGTGAATTTGTATCGTCACAACTCACAGCTGGATACTTTTATTAAATAGGGAAAAAATCCTAAGAGTCTTAAAATATAATATGGTTTTTATATGACGTGTTAAAAAAACTCCAAAAATTATAAATTGCATAAATCTTTATTAAAGAATACATCGGGGCTGAACATGCTTGATGAATCATCCTGTATAGTGGTGTCTAATGTAATGTTCGTGAAGTGGCCGGCGAAGTGGGTCACGGCAAGTCTTTACATTATACATCACAATACGTAACAATAATGCTTTATAGCACCGTACAATTGCAAAGGATGCGTCGTCGGTGTTACAGTAATCGCCAATCGGCCGTCGCCCGTCGGTATAATAATATATATACGGTGAAACATAATATAAATACTTGGACACTGTAGGTCAATGAAATGTCGTCCGCTATTGGGAAGTTTCCGTTTTTCAGAGGGTTCAGCTTATATCAAGTTTATAATAGTTTTAGTTCCCGGAAAACTATCCACTATTTGGAGGTTCCGATGTTCAGAGGTGTCCGTTGGGGGAGGTTTCGCTGTGTCTAAAACGAAAATATGAGTCAGCAAACAATGCAATACAATATTTATTGGTAATTAATGATTCGATTCCCAACAATGATCGTTCACCTGTGTCGAAATCTTGTTGCTCATTTGTACACAATAGTACCTACATAGCTACCTATAGTAGGTAGGACACCGGTTTTAGAAATTCGCGCAGTGCCGTATACAAATTGGTTTTGATTTTGTATATTTTGACCGCAATGGCACATCGTTTGAATTCGATTTCGGAAATCCGCGAGCCACATACAGCTACACACAGTAAATATCAATATGGTCTAAAATATTAACCTAAATTATAAGACTTAACCCATAAGTAGAAAACAAACGATAAAAATTTGTTTTTAACAATCTATATGTAAGTAGCATAATATAAGCATTGAATGAAAGTAAAACATTATATTTGGGAGGCTAATTTTTGAACAATAAGTCGGCTGATTCACGCCTCATTTGCGACAGCGGGGCAAAGGGTAAAAGTGTAATTAGGTCCTAAGTCCCTAACGATCTAAGAGCCTTTAAAAAATGTTTGCACTGGGGCGGCCTCAACAATATTGTTGTAGCAGAAATCAGTACCGTATCACTAAAATTATTTACATTCCCATTATTCATTAGAAATTAAAATAGGTAAATTCCTAACTATATTCTTGCCTTATTTTTAAAAATCATTAAAATGTCATGATGAAAATAATATAATTAGGTTTCAAAAATTGCTCTACCATTTTTAAATATTGTTTTTCAAGAAGCTCATACAAATAATTTAGCGATGCATGGTTTATATCTAAATTAAAACACATATAGGTATAAACAAAATTCATTAACTTAAAAATAATGTAGGTATAATAAATGGTCTCATTATTCGTGGAATTATTCAGTTCCACCATATAATAATTTTTATTTTAAATATTACAAAAATAATCATCGGTACCTATATAATATTGTATATATTGTATTTTAAGAAATTTATATATACTTAAAATACTAAACGAAGTAAATTTAATATTTTGTTTTATAGATAATTATAAAATTAAATTTTATAATATTTTGTTAAGTATACGTTTTATAGAAAATTTAAAATATTAGTCGAAACTATATATTTAATGTCCACAATAAGACTATTATTTTAAATTATTAACAGTTAGGATTATTAATAATTTCATAAAAAATGCAATAAATAACTTACTGTAAATCTCAAATTTAAATTTTCTTGGTAAGAACTCATACATTAAAAAAAAAAATCCTGTTTATTTCATATTTCTATCAAACAGTAATGATAGGAACTAAAATATACTATAGAATAAATATATTGAATGTTTTTGTACATATTATTTTATCTTTTATCTGTAAAAAAAAATTGTGTATAGGATACATACACATAAATAAAGAAAACTTCATCATGAAACCAATATATTCGACGCTTTACACAGAACCTATTCATTTCACTAGCGTTTCTCAATCAATTGGTAAATGGAAAAAATAAAAATGTATGGGTCTTTGGATTTTCTACATGACTACGCATATGAGTAACTTAATAGATTACACTATGAGTAAGTTGTGTCATAATGTTTTAAAACTACAGTTTACCATTATAATAACATAATACGTTTTAATACTGTCTTTTATTGGTAATATTTTTGATTTTTTCGACTAATATAATTATATTACTACAAAAATGTGAAGTTAAAATTATATCATAATATGTACAATTATTATATAATATTAGGTACGAATAATAACTATTGCTACACAGCGTGATTTTTGAACATAACAAAATAATATTATAGTTTAGATGAGCGGTGTTAAATGGAATAGGATGAAAATGTTGTTCGAACGCTCAACAAAACTTTAAATACCCGTTACAAAAATATTAATTTAAGTCGTTTATAGCTACACCTAATGTACGATTTAAAGTTAATATTATAATATAGAAGAAAATATTAATAATGTATTTTTTTTTCAAAAACAACTATATATTTGACTAATTTGATTATTTCCATCCAATAATTTATTCGTCCGCACCTTTACTTAATATTATACTATAATTTACCTTTATAAATAAGGCTATTAATATTAAAGAAAGATGACAGAAAATTATGTCTCGCTGTTATTAAATCAAAGTAAAACACCGGAGACTTTCTTATTCATTATTCAAAAACTTTGTTTATTTCTAACTCTACTTCATTTTATCCAACTTTAATTAATATTTTGTAAAAGTTCGTAAAGCCATTTTTAATAATGTGGTTTTTAAAATGTAATTCAATTATTTATTATACTTTGACTTTTCGTAATAGTTAATTATTAAATTCATTAATCTCATTATCTAATAATTTATAAAATAATATAAATATAGTCTTATTCAACGATGGAAATAATGTACTGTAATATATTTATCAATTTTGACGTTACAAGATACTTATTTATATGGTATAAGATATCGTACTATGTTGTCAGTCTATTTCCAAATTAAAACATGACATCTTCAGAATGAATGAACATTAGACTAAATCAAATGTTATGATAAAGCATTAACATTTGAGTCCAAAATATGAATTGTTTTCAGCTGTATAGGTAGTTAAAGTACGTATCCTAGATGCTAATGTAGTTTAGTAGTTTTATTTAAAAATGTGTAGTTTTAAAATACTATGACTAATTCTGACCTTATTGAGTCTATTTTCGTTACAAGTCATACTTACAAATTCAATTTTTATTTCATAAAATAAGTAATATTTAATTGAAATGTCAATATTAATAGCAATACACCATTTTTGTTTGAAAAAATTAAATGTTATAACCAGGGAATGGAACTTTTGTAATACCTTCAGTTTCTAATATATTTAAAAAAGATTTTAGTTCCGTAAATAATTAATCACTAGACCATAGTATTATTTTACTAACTATACTCAAATTACAATTCCCGTCATTATTTATGAAATGACACGGATTCAATATAATATATTTGGAGGAAATTTAAATTGACAAAATAATAATATAAATATTTATGATCAAATTTTTTATTTTATTAACTTTATAAGAATTGAGTATTCTACTCAAGCATACCTTGTGCTTGAGGGAAATAAGACTCAATACACTGCTGAAATACAAAAAGTGACCAATCCACGTAGTATTAGTATCGTTTGGTGCCACTTAAATGTGACTTGTCACGTCACTGTTAGCGATCTACCGTGCCTCATTGGCTCTGAAATTGATTATGTCCTACCCCAGATACGGCGCAATTTGTAAGTGAACCTTTTAACAGACAAATGATCTCTAAAGCTTGGTGGTTTAAAATACATCTTCTTTTCGCGGTGAAAATATTCGTGCCCAAAGTGTGAAATATTTTGTTCGGATTTTGTTTTCTTGCTTTTGTTAATTTCAATCGTATAATTCAAACTAATCCAATCCATATAATATTATCAAAACAAATAGATGTTGAACAATATAATTATGCAAGCATAATAGTTAAGTTTATTGTATACCGGGTGATTCTTTCATCATTGAACACTCATTATTTCAAAAAGTGTACATTTTTTTGAAAATATTTTTTACATAGTTTCAAGTCACTTAAAAAACGACGTTTTTCTTAAAAAATTATATTTTTAAATATTTTTTATCCTTATAATTTTTTAAGTTTTTTAATTTTTTGAATGACAACATTGGGTTTTAATTTTATATTCCAAAGCAGAGTATTTTTCTTTGTATTTTGGTACATGAAAATCGAATTTCGGGTGAGTAGTTTATGAGCTATAAATATTCAGAGTTTAGATGTTTAGTTGTGTAGTGATGAAAAAAAAGAAAACATGATTTTATATAGTGATCAATTTATAACAATAACACAGAAAAAATCAATACATTGAATGTTTGTTATAAATCGAAGAATAATAAATTAAGATCTAGATATCAAATTTTAATTTTAATGACTGATTTGTTTATGAACGGTGACCACAAACACGTTTAATCGTAGGTATTGGATATCTACTCGGTCAAGACTGTCAAACAACGAACCCATTTACAACACCAATGATTTTATGCTATGTTGTATGGTTACTCGATATCTACTTGATCATTTTACTAATTGTATTCCTATAAATAATTATGATCCATGAAACTGGCGTCTGAACTGAACGTCTGGCTTTCTTGTTGCCTTCGTCAAATATCTAAAGTTTCAAAAATATTACGTTTCACAAGATATATTATATTATTATGTAATATTTACTGGACATATTATTATTATTATTATTATTATAAACGATTTTCCCAACTACTATAATATAATATCTCACGAGGCAGTTTGTAGTTTTCTTTATTTCTTTCAAGAATGAATGTTATAATAAATGTAATAAAAAAAAATAATACGACATGTGGGGTTGCATGTTATAGGTATGCAAAAATATTATTAATAGTTATTTCAATGCATTTACAAAAGGAAAAAATTAAAACGTTACAAAGTTTTGTAAAAGCTAGAAATACTAAGTACGAAAATCATCTTTAATTATAAAGTACCTGCTATACCTATTACCTATTTATATATTGTAAACGTTATAATTCAATAATGATATGGATTCGTATGTATTTGCCGTTGAATAAAAACTATTAATTGACGTCTTTAAAAATCAAAATAGCAAAATATTGCTTATAGTGCTTACCTGATGTTGATAACAATTTGTTTGTTATTACATTGGTTTGCATACATTGATAAAATTACTCATTGTTTACAACCCATAAAACAAATTATAGAGTGTTCGCATTGAACGGTAGACTTAAATTGTATTTTTGTTGTCACAGCTTCGTGATGAAAACATACACGTAAAACGTAATGCGTGTTTGTCAGTAGGTACGTTATTTTTTAGACAATTTTCGTAATACTACATACAATTTGATAAAAAAAAATAACCAAAAATTATTAGTCACATCAATTTCCACGATTTCTCATCTCATATAACTTGGGGTTGAGGGTGAAGGCTTGAATGTTCTCCATAAGCCCAAAAGCAGTGACAGATGACTTACAGTTTACGTGTGTGCAATACCAAATATGATCACAAAACAGAGTATACAGAATATTATACAGAACTCTAGAGTAGGGAAAGAATACGTGACCCTGAATATTAAACTTATTCTCGGCCATCCTTTGTAAATCCGATAAAGATGAATTATAATATACATATTACATATATATATATAATATAATATGAAGTTGGGGATTATTATTCGTATAAATAAAATCGAATCTTCCATCCCAATTTACAGATATATAAAATCGCATATTCATTCCATCAACTAAACCAATATATCCAAATACCTATATAATATATTATATTATATGAATACAATATCATATATTTTACGTTCTATTGACCGTTGTGCAAAATAAATTTCTTTAATCTTGAATGAATATTCGTATACCTTAGGGAATATTTAACAGTTTTAGATGGACAACATTTTAAATATTAAATAAAAGCTTAATTGATATTTTAAGATGAATTTGATGCTTACGCAATTTAAATCGCAATACTAGGAAGAAAAAGAAATATAGAATTTCAAAAAATAAGGTAATTTCACCATTTGAATTGAATTAAAAAAATAAATAATAATAATAAATTCATAAAAAACATTTACATGGGATTGGTTTAATTAAAATGTAAGCAACATTTCATTCAATTCTGCGTATTTGTAGTTTAATTTAAATATTTCCCGTTTACAATATTGTTATTTATATAGTAACACCTGTAAAACTCCCATACACAGTATGCATCTAATTTTTTTGTTATCTCTGACTAATTTTTTTAGCATGATTTGGAAATTATTTTTTTAATAGAGAAATATATTTATTATTATTCAGAATATTTTTGGTCCACATAAACAAATATATATTTTAGATTCTGAGTAGAGCGATGAATTTATTGATTTTATGATGAAATGTATTTTTTAATTTTTAATTTCAAATTCCGAGCGGACCGAATGAATACATTAATTTTACTCTGATGTGAGTGTTTTTTTTCTTGTTTGTGTATAGTGTGCATGCAAAAGCTATTCTTATAGTAATTTAAGAATATTATAAATAAATGGGCATGATTTTTTTTTAAAGCATTTAAAGTTCAAATGTTTACAACATTTGTCAAAATTCGTCAAAATCACGAAAAATTCAAAATTGTTGCACAAGTTGTTAAGTCTTTATAAAGTTTTGAATTTTAAGAATTAAATCTTGAAAATATAATGCAAAGTTTCTCATAGTTTTTCTTACGGATACCTAAAAATAAACCAACACAATTTTTGGTGTATACGTTTCAATTTCAATTTTTTTTTTCGAAATTGGACATTTAAATGAACAGTTAAGATTTATTTTTTACAATTAAAAAAATATTTCTGTAGGGACTTGAAACTTTACATTACAATGTGTTATGTGTATTATTATTATTATTATTTAGCATAAACATTTTAATTTTTCAAAATACTTAGATTAACTGTAATCTATTTATACCACGAAAATATTCAAAATGGTATTGACCGGCTAGTATAATATATTAATATTATTATATAAAACAAATTAGATACAATGATTGAGATTCGGTTACCATCAGTTGTTCCACGTACCCCGTACTACTAAATGATAAACAAAACAATATATTTTATATAAATTTATTAAAAACCTTGTTAGTCTGATAGACCATGTCCACTCAGAATTATAATTTTCGTATATAGCATTTATTATATCTCATTTAATTCAAATTTAACACATCCATAACTACAGCTAGTGATCCAATCAGTGTGAGCTACAATTGAAAATATACAGCACAGCAAGTTCTACGGTTTTTAAAGATGTGCTTAATAGCTCATTTTTCTACATTTTTAAAAAATGTAAGTAATCAATTTATTTCCTTTAAGTTTAAATTTCCTATACACTTGCTTGGAAGAACTATCCATAGGTGAGTGAAATATATAATTAATATTCTAATAATATGTAGGACTAATACTGCAAGGCACTATGTCTTAAATTTATTTTAATAAATTTGGTACTTAACTTGGTTTAGATTTGAGTCATTTAGTTTTAATTCAACATAATTTTATTGTAGGTATAATAATTATTCATAATTTTTAATATTTACCTACTAAATTAAATTTTAAATTAATTTAAATGTACATATAAGAAAATTAATCGATTGTGTATTTATTATTATTTCAGTGCCTACCTATTATACTAACCAAATATAGTAACTTTATATTAATTATTGTATATCTATATTATATTCACCACTACTCAAATAAGTGATCTAATAAAATAAATATTTTAACAACCTAAATCCTTCTTTGTAGGTCAAAGCCTATGGACTATTATAAACTATTTGAGCTTTGTTGTTTAGGATTAAGATACCTATCTTATGTATTGAATTAATAAAACATATCATAAATGTATGTCTTATATATAAATACATATAACATTGGAATGTAACCTAAATAAAAATGTTGTTCATGTGTGGCTGTGTTTAAATGCTTAAATAATATTATAAAAATTAAGAACATGAAAATATTATATGATTATTATAGAATTGTTTGACTAAATAAAGAAAATTAAAATATGAAGGAAATTTACAGTTTAACTATGATAAATAGATGGATTTATCAAGGATGGTATTCGACCTTTTGGTTCTTCAATAATAAATATAACCAATTACTAATTTTTGGAATTTTTGAGAAAGCTATAATACATACCATATTTTCTTAAATTTCAATGCATTAATTATAATTTGAAATTCGGGGCTGAGCATTTATGTAATATTGTAATTATGTACCTACCTATTATAAGAACAGTTTTTCACGTACAGTTAATTAAACTATTGTTTCTTGTAAATAAGTTATGTTATAATTTCAAATACGATACACATTAAAATAAATCATTGTTTAAGAAAAATATTAGGTAAATGCTCATATATACTTTTTTCATAATTAGAATTTTCTGAGAGTATTAGGTACTATAAAATGTAAGTTCAAAGTCTTAAAGCAATGCACACAGCCTGCTTAAGTATATCTCATATTAAGATAACGTATTTGTACCCAAAAACTCATTATGATGTTCAAATTGTTGGCTTGTAAATAATTTCCGAGAAATAAACAACGGTTATTATGGTTATCATATAAACACTGCCGACCAAGGACGTACTACCCAATGGCACGTGGCACGTGGCCGCCGTATGCTTCCGAAATTCCGAGCTGGAGTCATGTCGCGGTCCACTCACCACAGACCACTTATCTTGACCCAATTAATCCTGGATCTAGTTACCCTGCTCCCAGGAGAGCTTAGGATTGTCTTCGGGCCTGAGGCTTTCGCGGTCTGTTTGTTAATATAATCTTCAATTTAAATTTATCTCTCTGTTGAAAATCGGCAACGATAACGCAGGGAGGTTCGTGTTTATCATTATGACAATTTTGTGGAATTATGAAGGATCTGATAATAATATGAAAATCCATGGTTATTAATATTCTTCTTTTACCATTTTATAATACCATATTTTGTCAGTTGTTGTGTTATAAATTACTGGCATCATGATATTCTCCGAACAATGAAAGAAGTCTCAGAAAAACACTAAACATTTTAATCCTTATAAGTTTGTTTGAATCCATTTAACTCATTATATTATTATTAATAAGAATGAAAATCGGCCTTAAATATTTATGCTGAACAGTTGATTTTCTTTAGACGTATTATTTATTGCATTATAACAGGAATCTATGACATTACATCCCTTTTAATTCATACCATGTTTCTAAGTTTTAATCAGAGTAGAGTGAGATAAAACAATTTATAACAATTTATAAATTATAATATATACAAGTTTTTGAATTTAAAAATACAACTTGTAAATGGTATGATGATATCATAAAATGCATAAAAGAAATTTGTATAGGTTACCAAACTATTTATAAAAACTGCTACCAGCAATAGTCTTTTAATAGATATGCAAAATACAAATGAGAATAATTTGTATTGCAATATAAAATAACGTACCTACGTAAATATATTTATTTAAATGTTTTTGATATGTTTTATTATCCAACTGTTGGATGAAATGTTATGTAGTTATGTTTAATTGAATACAATATTTGTATACAATTATATTTGAAACACAATCAATGATTACTTCCGGTGTTTATTATGATGATCCAGTTTTCTGTATGTGGTTTATTTGTTACCCAATTCATCGAACGATGTAAATGTGTACAATAGCTATACAAGGAACTCAGCAGTGGCGCCGAACACGGGTATCAACTGGGGAAAATTCCCCAGAACTAATTATATATGGGTGAGTCAGGTGGGTAGGTGGGTAATAATAAGTGATCAGTCATTAGTGGTGTTTATATTTAAAGGCAGTATATCGTGATTATAATTCACTATTCGCGAGAGTAGCTAAACATTTTTTTTAAGTTGGTGGGTCTAAAACCATGATTTTTTCCCTATAACATGAAATATTGATCAGCGCCTCTGGAACTCAGTATACCTAAATATGTGTCAAGTATACAATGTACTTCATAATATTCGAGTAGGTCACTGAACTGTATGTAATTATATTTTAATTGGTAAACAGTAAATCATTGCATAATATAAACAACTTTTTAACCAAACCTAAACATTTTTAGTGGCACTACAAAAAAACGATACTAAGAAAAATTCTAA
Source organism: Acyrthosiphon pisum (assembly GCF_005508785.2). Classification (NCBI taxonomy): domain Eukaryota; kingdom Metazoa; phylum Arthropoda; class Insecta; order Hemiptera; family Aphididae; genus Acyrthosiphon; species Acyrthosiphon pisum. The sequence continues at coordinate 46,842,849 of NC_042495.1, read as the reverse complement.
AATTTAAAATGCCTATAAATATCTTGGAAATATATTTGCATAGAAAATGATAGTATAAGTTCTACTGGAACGTTTCAAGTTTCCACGAAAATTATGTTTTTAATACTAATAAAAATAAAAATAAATGTATTACCTACCTAGATACTCGTTTGATTTTAAATCATTTGACTTCAATCGGTCATAAAAAATAACGTCGCCTTACGCTATTTTTTCTGTTAATTCCCAAAAATAAAACTTATGAGGAATCTTGTGTCATGTTTTCAAACATTTGGGTGATAAAATCAAAAATTTCATGCATTTTTAACAACAAAATATTTCAGTAATATTTTACAAATAATACATGTTTATAAAAATAAATTAAATTTGTTACTATTACTATATAATATTATACTCAGTATTGATATGAATAACATATGGGTAAATTTTAATACAATGTTCAATCTTTTTATTCAAAAACTTCAATTTGATCATAAATTAATCAAAATTTTTTCCGGTTCAAGTCCGGATAATTTTAGGCCATGGGCCAAACAATTTTAGGGGCCTATAAACATAATCAAAATATTGGTTACCCACAAATAAATATATTTCAGCGTTAAAGAAATATTTTGATATTATAACATTAATAATATACTTCTTATATTTGTATAACAAAACACTAACATAAAAACTTAAACGTTCCCTACTATAATAATAATATTATTGCGACGCCCAGACAGTGCCAACTGTCAAGTTAAATATGAGTCTATGATTTCAACTGACGACTGTAAAACCTTTCGTACAGAAATAACGTAAATACAATTTTTTTGGCTCCAGTGACCACTATTGTTTGATATCTGTTGTGGGCTCGGGTTAAAGACAAGTCAATGAAATGAAAAAACATAATAGGTAAATAAATATACAGGTTGAGACAATTGATTTATTTTATTAAATCGAGTTTAATATAATATAACCTATATTATATTATTATGTCACTGTATCGTTAAAGGGAGCACTTTGAGACTAAAAATGTCTATAATATATTCTAGTCAACCTAAAAACAACCATCATACTTACGGTTTGTCTTATATAATGTATAATATAATACTTGTCAAATAACACCCTGCCACTAATATTCAAATATAGTTACCTGAAACATAAAAAAAAATACATAATAATGATTTGCATTGGAATTTTACCATATAATACTTATTGAATAATTTATTTTATGAACTTAATATTTTTAATATTAACTCTATACATTTGTTTTTGACAGGTGTGATGGTACAATAGTAGATAACATTTATAAACTATTGATATGGATAGGCTTTACGTTTTACTTTATTAATATTTTTTGTATTCAATTATACAGTGAATCACGACACTAGCTGTATTAGAGTATATAAGTAAACATAATTTATCAGTGTGCTATCACAAAGTTTCAAAAGAAGATAATGGAAATGTTTGTAGAAGTGCAAGCATCATCTATTGTAATTTTTATCGAGAGATCCTAATGAAGAGTGTAGTTAGATATAAAGACAGGATAATTAGTAATTTAATTAGAAATTGTGTTGTATTTTTTAAGACTAGTGTTAGACTTTTTTGAAGTATTCGTCACCAATAATATTAAAAGAAAATGTTCTTATCCAATAAAATTCTATAAATGATAGCTGGATTATACCGGTAGCCTCAATATGTACCGAACAAATATCTGTATATCCGTAATAAACTAACCGTATAGCTTTCTCATTAGCATATTAGCAAAATTAAAATATAATATAATGATCTGATTTTTTTAAATATTTTGCCTCTTTCAGTACTTTTAATAGATAATAATTATTATATGATAATTTTTAGCTATTTTATGTTTTATGTATGAAAAAATTGTTGAGTAAATATTATTTAGAACTTGAAACTTTTCACCGCTAAATATATAATTATTTACTTAAAACAATGGTGATTTTCAAAGTTTTTTGATACATTTAAAACTATTATTTTACCTAACCATGAGCCTATTCATATTAAAAATGTGTGTTACACGGTGGGACATGTAGAAATGCCCCGCTTGAACTGAAGAAATCTCCCTGTAAATTAGGTGCTCAGAACATACAAATATATACTACTTAGTATATTACCTATAACGCATAAGTCTGCACAGTCACTAAATTCCGTATGTACTAAACCGTGAAATCTTAATTACGTAATTTATTAGTACTGAAAATCAGGGAACTCGCACTACTATATAGTTGCAAATATCTATCAAGCGTACGCGTTGTCATTGAAACGATCACAACAATGGGATTTTAAAAGGATGTTAAATTTAATATTTATATTCAATGATACGCCATGGTATACGAATAACGACTCTGAGGGGCGATGGTCCGTCAGTCTATATTTCTATAGGTATTTTATTATAATATATTCATATTGTTATTAGTAATTTGTTTTTTGATTAGCAATACACCAATGTGGTGAGTTGAAATGATTTATGCCAAAAAATATATAATGTTATTTAATATAATGTACTATCTGTTATTAAATTATAAGCCAATACCAACGTACAATAGACCAGTGTGAATAGGTTCGTTGTTAGGTAACATAATAGTTTTAAATGAATCTGAAAACTTTGGAAATCACCATTGTTTTAAATAAATATTTAGCGGTGAAAAGTTTCAAGTCCCTACGAATAATGCATTATATTTAAAAGAACACTAAAAAAGGTGCTGAGAACATACAAATTTATACTACCATACTAATATATTATACTACAATATCTCAGAATTCAGAACAAGATGATGTAAACAAGTAATGTCGAGTTAAAATAATAAAATAAAATAATATTAGGTATCAAGCTAGTTTGTAATACTTAAATATAAGTATGGAGATAATAATATGTATTTTGAGATTTTTAATAGGGCCTCCTGCTTCTATTGAATTAAAAATCACTGACATTTTATTTACAGTTTGCAATGTTTGTAACATATTCCGATTAGGAATCGGTACAATAACAGTATTTTTTTTTCTAAAATTCCACATTTTGAATTACACTACAAATTATAAACCTTTGTGTCAACATAAAAATATTATTTTCAAAGTTAACGTATTGTTCACAGTTAGGTAGGTACCTTTAACAACTATAACAGAATGTTCAATTGAAAAGAAATATTAGAAGAAAATATCGTTATTTTGAATTATTTGATTGTGAAACGACTTTATAGTTGTTTTTAAGTACTTAAATTGTTACATTTTCCCAAATACGGACTATACAAGCATTCCAATCTATTTCCCTACGCTAAATAAAATCTCCACTATGGTACGTCTCAAACCTCTCAGTACATAAAGATCTTAAAATCGAAACAGTCTCTAAAACAGCTAAAAATTACTACATCACAACAGTTAACCACACAAATCCATTGATTTCTAACTTAGCCAGTGAATTAATGCCAAATATCCCACCATGTCGATAAAAACGAATAAAATACTCTAGCCCAAGTTAAAGGGTATCCACACTGATGGGTCTCCCTCCTTACGCCATTTCAAGTTATGTAAGTACCTTATATTGGCTATCAAATTTACTTATTGTATTGTATATACTTAAATATTACAGATTGTAAATACTTTATTTCATCTAGTTAAAAAAAAAAAAAATTGTTACAGTTAAAAACATAGGTAGGTACTATAAACAGTGCCGTTTTGTTTAAATTAATCATGAACACATTATTAACAACTAAAATTGCTTAATTTTAAATTAAAACAAAGTCGGTTTGTAAAAAATGTAATCTAAATGTTTATATATATAAAATCTTGGTATATCGAAGAGATAAATCAATAAAACGTGTATGAATGATTTTCAAGTGTATCCTCTAGATGATATACTTGTGTATTTATAGGTTCAAGCAGTCATCAAAGTTGACAGGTCACTTATTTTGAATCGTTAAAGATTTAACAGTTGACATCTGTCATCCAAAATTCATGAGTATTATTTATTTCAATGATATTATACTAAGATATTTCAACGTAGTGAGGTAGGAATAAATATTTCAATGTGTAAGGTCGAAATAATCGTAATATTTGCTAAAGAAGAAAACATTTAAAAACTTTTAATACAATGTTAGGAGTTTACAGTTTTCTAAGTACTTTATTTATCTTCGATTTAACGTGAGATATTTAAATATTTGAATAAAAAAAACAAGGTACAATCTGTATAAAAAATAAATGCGGATACTAACGCAGCGGAAGTTTCAATATTTCTTAGGTATATAAATATAAGCATTAAGCGTATTCTTAAATCCAAATGACAACAAATTGTTTTAACATTAATAACACCATGAAAACAAAATCTAAATGTTATACCTAATAGTTGGTGATTGAGAATATCATAAAATAATTATGATATATAATAAGTCATAATAATAATGACAGTAAAGACCAGTATTAATTGTTATAGCTATAGTATTTTACAATTGTACTATAATACCTACCTTATTATCGAGGATTAAACTTTTCTTCGGATAAAAATATTATTATTTCACTTTATAATATAAATAAGTAGGTAATCAAAGACAAGAACCAAATATGTAGACCACAAGCCTCAGCACAATGTGTTAATTATTAAAACTTGCGTAAAAAATCCAATAATTTATATGTTTGTGAAATTTACTGAAATAACTAATGTACTAATTTGTTCAACCAATAATATTAATTAATACGTTTAAAATTAAAATGAGATTAATTATTTAAAACAATATAATTTCAAGAAATTTAGTTTTTAAGAAAATTAACGTTAGGCGATATTATAATAGTTATATTGTATGTATAATAGGCTTTTTTAAAATATCAAAATATATTTAACACTTATACTTGTATCAGTAACGTCGTACAGTATTTGAATATATTATATTACTAAATGTTTTACTTGCAGTAACTACTAAATCATAAAAATACTAATATTTTAAATATTGTAGATATTTAAGAAATTTAAGAAATTAGACATATTGTTTGCTATGTTAAGCTAAGAAGTGACTGTTAAAAAAAATAACTTCTGTTTATGTGATTACTTAAATAATTTAAATAGTGATTTCCATATAGGTAGTTATATGTAGATAACTGTGATCAATACAAAAATATACAAATATAAGTTTACATATTATTTTATTTAACGAGCACAATCAAACACTAATGATTGGATTAAATATTATAAAAATAAGGCAGTGATGTATAAATTATGTTGGATTTTTGGTACTTAATGACATAATTGAACAATAATATAACATTAACACACATACATATACAATTATTAATTTTTGCAAATGAAAACCTACTTGTTATGTTATTTTGTAAGTATTATTTTATTCATTATAATTAAATAATTCTCAATAGCTATGTAGTTTTATTATACGATTTGCAATTATCTGTTTAAAATAAGTATAAATGATGTTATCTATATATGTACTTAAAATCGAAAAAGTCATATTTTTTATTGAAATTAAAATTGTGTACATAATATAAGCGTATTAATTTCTATCATATTATTACGAATATTATATATTTTTATATATTAGTCTTGCAAACACTAGGTACTATCTAATATGCATGTGCAATGTGCATATATTAGGTCGTTACACTAGTAATACTTGTACTATACCTAATAGTAGTCGGATTATGGTTTAACGATCTCAAAACTTAAGCATAACTAATTGTTAACTATGTTTACGATAATAATTCAAGATAATTCCAAACAGCTATAATACAGTGATTTTAATCCGAAATAAAATATGACATCAAAATATTATATGATGGAAAAAGGTATCTCATCAATTGTCGTAAACATAGTGGTTTTTACATAAAAGTGTATCTAAAAAATTACAATGTTTATATTACTGATGGAAAAAGAAAAAATAACAACGTGCCAATATAAAGTTCAGTCAGCAATGTCTATTTATAAATAAACGCTATTATAACTGTTCACATGGAAACTATTTTCATTTAATTTAAATGTTTATATAAATTGTCATTGTAAATATTAAGACACTATCAAAATTGCATACCAGATTTAAAAATAATAATATAGTTACCATGTGCATAATATGTGTATACTTCCTCATATTTATTTTGCATTGATGGAGAAGTTAATCAGAATATTATTTAGACAGAATATTTTGTTAAATATTACTGAATATACATTGTACAATAAACACAACCATTTGTTCTTATTGAGAAATAATCCTTCAAACATATCAGACGATTTTAATATATTATTTTGTATAGGTACTTAGAACAGAAGTTTAATACACACTACCCAGATGGTTTTTAAAAGTATTTTAAAAGACTTTATTTCATAAAATCAAAAATAGAGGTAAATCAATTGTCTTAATCATTATAAAATATACTGGAATAATATATTGTTGTTAAGCTCAAATATGAAGTGATATAAGTGCAGTATTATAAACTAACAAATATAAATATTATATTATAAATGAAATATTGTTTTATTTCTTTTTGTTTCTAACTTTAAACTGAATAAACATATATTATTTATTTATAATAAATTTTACGCTTTAATGCTCAGTACTGGTAGAAAACAATGAATGTCACGTTTCAATGAAATATAATAATTCATATGTATTTATAAGCATTTAATTCGGTTCTCTCATTAGTAAGTTTCTTTTGTATTTTAATAAATCAATGTATTGTTTCCAAATTACTAAAGGAAGAAGTACTAAGAACAATATTAGCACAACTCTGAAGTATTTAGTTTTGAGCAAATCAATAAATACAACTTCCAAATAATTAAGTTTATATTTTTATTACGAGTTGTAATCTAATAAGCTTTCTTTGATTTATAATTAACTAACTTAAAATACAAAGGACCATTTTAGATTAGCAAGTTCTCATTATTTAATATATTATGCGTATACAAAGAGCAAAACAAAAATAATGAACATTTATAATTCGTGTTGGTGCATCGATAGTGATTTAAAATACTGGTATTCTCAAATTTAATAATTCAATATTTAGAACACTTTTTTATTCTTGCAGATAATTCATACAGAATATACCTAAAACTTAATCGTGACTTTACATTAACTATGAGGGCCGTTCTGAACCAGCAGAATTCCGCTGGTTAAGTGTCGGTTAACTTTAACCAAACATTTTAAAAACGGCCCTTTGTCTTTCAACTTTTTTTTGAAAAATATTAATTTACTAGGTAGGCATAAGAATTTTTTCATTTTTTGGATATAGGTGTAGTATTAAGTCACGATTTAGTCACATGTTATATTTGATGATATATATTTTAGTAATAGATTAGCTGTTTTATTATAAATACATGTTAGATCGTTTTTTTTTATCTTTGTCAGTAATATTAAAACAGTGAAATGGAAAATATACCTATATAAACTGATTAATTATATAAATATGATGAGCTACTAATAAAGTATTTAACTTGATATTCATCATTACTAAACTACTTATTTTCTTAAGAATTTAAAATGAGCGTTAAAATGATGGATGTATATGTGTATCGTCTATTACTGGAATGATAATACTTAGAAATTTATTTTTTTAGTATGCCTTTTAACATTAAACGGCCCGTGGCAATTTCGGATTTCCTTACATTCCTTGTTTAATGGGGTCTTAATTGCTACTACCATTAACGAACGCTTGTGAATTTATCCAAGAACGCAGAAGCCTGCCGGATCTAATAGTATTTCGCGTTCTTAACCATTTGTTTGCAACACTTTGTCTCAGTGAATCTCGCAAAAAGCTATCCTCGGGGAATTTTATCAATTCGCATGCTTTCTCGAAAAAATTTAAGTAGATTTGGTTTTGGCGTGCAGTTTTTTTCCGTTATTCATTCGGACAAACACAAAAACCTTTTTAACGTTCCTATTTATACTATAATATAATATATTATTATGTACCTAGTGTACGCAAAAACGTGCGTAATATGTATATTGTACAAAAACATCATTTAGGTGCCATGCAGAGTGGTGTGTGGTGAGTGGATATGACATATATACGTTTCATACATACGGGATAAAAGGACGATGGATATAGTATAGTGTTCACCTAACCGATAAATCTTTTAAAAAATTTGATCGATAAGGGACCGCGAATTCCACGCATGAACGACACGCGTGTCTGGTGCCTGCGAAGAAAATCCGGAAAACGTTTAACTTGCAAATGCCATCAAGGGTCGGTATGACCAAATGCAGCTAACGTAGGGTGGGACCCGAATACCGTACATCGTCCGTCCGTACATAGTTGGCCCTGTGTAATCCAATAATGTGTGTAATTTTACTACTCTATGGTCTGTACCTACTCCGTTTATTGGGACCATTATTAGAACAAGGTTTGCGAAAATACCAAAAGATAAATCACGAGCACCTACCTCTCGAGAATAATCGCTGCCAATAAGAGAATAAAACAACAACGGTAGAACACCATTGTAATACAATGCCGTCGTTGTTTACCACCAAACGACATTTAATTATACATTTTAAGCAGATATCTTAATAGTTGCTTGGATCTAGAACGGATTCTGTGCTTACTTAAAATAAATACTCGCACTACAACCATTTAAATGAAGTACACTAGAAATTTAAATTACCACTAAACAGTAACACGTTTCATATTGGAAATATTATATTATTTTAAATAAAACTAAATAATGTTCGCTCAAACCTTTCATAAAACATAAACTTAATACAATCCTTTTGGTTATTGGAAAAACTATTAATTAAATATGTGGGTATACAATATAAGTTTTTCTCGTTAAATGACTTGTGAGCTTTCATATTAAAATTCATGAATTTATTTCTAAATAATTTTTAATCGTAACATTAAATTACATTTTAATAATTCACGAAAACATTTTATCGTTGACTATAATCCGAATGCTGATGACTAAACGATACTTTATATTACGTTTTGTATTGCAAACCATAGGCACGTACTTTATTAAAGTGGGCATAATAATTTATAATTTGCATTATCATTTTCAGATACCGTTTTTTGCTTCTGGGAAATAGTTATTTATGGTTCATTGCTTTTCTTTCTTAGTTTTATATTATAATATAATACAAGTTTTAACAAGTAAAAAATTTTATTCATTTTTTCCTCTTAAACTATTATATTCATAATGGACAAATAGTTGTTTCAGGAAAATGAAAATTACGAGTTGCTGCTTTTGATGTCAATAGCATAGTTTTATAAATTACTATAGTTTTAATGATTAAAATGTTACAATGGCTTTTTATTCTTGTATTAAATTTAATCAAACTTTAAGAGCGCATTTATTTGTTAACGAATTTTACACTATTTCCATAGGCAAATATTTTTTTACAACCAATAACCAATAGATTATGTACTGAATAATAATAATAATAATAAAAATAATAATAATAATAATAATACTAGTAATAATAATAATAATAATAATAATAATAATAATAATAATAATAATAATAATAATAATAATAAATAATAAATAATAATAATAATAATTATTATTATTGTTATATAACGCAACCGTCGTTGTAACACCTCTTAACTCACTTTTTTCAAATTGCTCAGGAAACACATTAAACTGAATAAATTGGTTTTCAATAGGAAAAATTTAATTGTTAGACTTTAATTTTAAAGAATAGCTATAATTAAATAGTAAATTGTATTATTTTCAATAATTTAGACCATTTTATATCAACCAATGTCAAACACAATTTTAAAAAAATATGAGATACGAGTTATTCCAAACAGTGTAGATAATATGAGTTTAGTTAAGAGGTATCATCACTAGGCACTCAATGATATATTCTGAGATACGAGTTATTCTATACAGTACAACTTAAGAGTTATTACTGCAAATTATTTTTCGGAGGGAAAAAACACAATAGAATTTTTAGTCCCAGATAAAAATTACGTGCAATAATAACAGCTATACAGTGGTACCAAAATCTCATTTTCAAAAAAAAATGGAGTTAAGAGGTGTTTCAACGATGGTCGCGATATATATATATTTAGCAAACAAAGCAAACAAAATAAAAGTTTAAAAACAGAACATTGATAACAGATTTGCAAACCCATCCAATAAGCATAGGTATGCTTGTAAACAGATAAGCTGGGTTCATGTTATGAGTAAAAAAAGAAAATTTTATACATTTAGAATAGGTACCTACTTAAATAATAATAATTAATATAGTAATAGACATCTAAGACTCGGAAAATATAGTGTTACATATGTTTCTTATAGTTGTTAAAATTATCAAAATTAGTTAAATTAATATTATATCTACGAAGTAAAAGAATACCTTTAATTATTTGACTAAGTGTATCAAAACTAGTATGATTATGTGGTACAATTAAATTACAATTGTTTTTTTTATTCTTGTATTATAACAATGCATAAATATATCATAAATCATAATATAACCGATACCTAACCACGAATATGTGATAAATCAGATTTTTCGTGTTTTAAAAAACAGAAATAAATAAATAATTTCAAATAATATATGTATTATGCATGTTACATATACATAATGTATAGGTAGTGTACATATATACTGTATACGTAAATACATATTGTGTTAAAACTTAGGTAAATCAAGTTGTTTAATAAATTCTTTAACAAGAGTTTTGATTTTATCATTTTTGTATTTATAAATTTCCTACCCGATATCCGTATATTTATATATATTATAATGCATTCGCATATCCAAAAGATTATGGGTTATGGATAATCCCATGTTTTTTCCCTTTATTTTTATTATTTAAATACGTTTTATGCGCATTTTACGGCGATCGTGATTTGAAAAATACATAATTCTCCCCGCTATACTTTTCGTATATACGTGACCATAATACTATGCTGTATGAGTATATGACGTGAATTAATTTGTCGATTTATACACATTAGTCGAAAAATTGAAGAATGTTTCACAACATTAATGAGTACCGATTGCACATACAAAGAAATGTTGGCCGTTCATGATAAAACGATAATTTAAATAACAATATTTATATTTAAAAACAACCTTTTACTCAATATTTATTAATCGAAAATGCCACGTATTAAATTAGTTTTCGTCATAAAAAAAAACTCTAGACATTGGTATATGAATATTATTTGAAACATACCCTTGTTATCGAACTCTCAACCAACGAATCTTTATAATGATAAATATTCACGAAAACATTCAACACAAATTACAGGCGTAAATGATATAAAAATCATATCGACTTAAAAATTATCTAATTATTATGTGTGATAAAGTGCACTCTGAATAGTAAATAATAATACAATTTTTCAATAAACTTAATTTAATATGTACCTAATTTAAATAATTATGAACAGGTAAGTGTACAACAGAAAAATGTGTTGGGCACTTACACAATTAATTTGTATTTATAAATATAAGATGAAGAGGTGTCTCAAAAGCAGAATAACAACCACTTGATGTGTGTGATATTAATTTAATGTTCAAAAAGATAGTTAATTTAGAAAAATAACTCCAGATAGTGCTAATTTATTTATACGCATAAATCATATTTTTAATTATAACGTAACAAAATGTATATCTAATTATATTTTAATTTTTTTTCCAAAAATATGCATATTAAAATGTAAAAAAAATACATACACTTTGAATATTACATAATATTCAGACAAAAAAAAAGTTTGAAATAGGTAAATGTTACAAAGGATAATATGAGCATAGTTAATACATTTATAGTTTAAAAGCATTTTAATGGTTTATAGATATTTATTTAAACTACTCCAAAAAAGTAATGCACATTTGATTATAAAATTATGATAGTTGATACTATTTTATATATTTATGTTTATGTATAAATGTATAATACAGTGGTCGCCGCTTATAATGATCACATCTGTCCGAGAGTATCCGAGAGCAGACGATACGGCCATAATTATAACTGGAAATAACTGGGAAGATGTTCGTCACAATGCCGAAACAGACATGCACTTAATAAATACATGGTTCTTAAAACATAATCTACGAATAAACTATACTAAATCAAATTTCATAGCTTTCACGCAAGACAAAAGAACTCAACCAAACTTTAATGAAATAAAAATTCACGACCCAAATTGTAAAATAAATAATTGTTCATGTAACATCATCAATAAAACAGAACATACGAAATACTTAGGATTATTTATTGACCAACATCTAAAATGGGACACACACATAAGTACCTTAATCATGAAATTACGAAAATTACAACGCCTTTATATAAATGCGAGAAAATTTCTAAATATACAAACACTTCGTTTGATATATTTTTCCATGACTCAATCAATCCTTCAATATGGTATAACTGCATGGGGTGGATTAGGTATCGTTGCTAGCAATAAAATACAGAGAGCCCAAAAAAGTATAATAAAAATAATACTAAAAAAACCTAAAACATATCCTACTTCACAACTATTCAAGGAATTTAACGTTTACACTGTGCAAAAATTATTTCAAAGAAATTCCCTCTATTTCATATATAAAATGAATTTAATTCATTTAAAACCAACATTCTACAATACATGGCGGGAGAATAATATAGAGATCCCTTTTACTCGGTCGATTAAATCAAGCTTATGTTTTTCACAGGTAGGTCGTAAGCTACTGAATAAAGCACCATCGCATATCATAAATAGCAAATCCTATGAACAATACAAAAAAAAATTTAAAATTTGGCTAAACCATAGCCCAAGCATCTGAGTCATAGTGTATAGTGTTAATATAAAATATATGATGTGAACCTGATAAAATCTAATATATTATATAGCAACCGATTAATTAATTTTACTTTTTTATCTTTTATTTTGTCTTTTATTGTTTCCATTTCTAATTTTTTAATTTGTAATGTTTATTACATTTTTGTATTTTAATGTTTCCATTTTTTAATTTTAATGTTTATACTACTTTAATTACTTAAGTTTATTATTAGTACTCCAATTTCACCAATAAAAGGTTTATCCTTAGTGGTGTGTTGGGCCATTATACGCAATATTCTTTTACTATATCTTTTTACTTGTTGCTAATTCTTGCAAGAAATACTTTAAACTAGTATCTTAGAAAGACAGCTTCAAAGTATATTTGATGTTTGTATAATGTATTCTTAGGATTATAATGACTTAGAACTCATTTACGATTTATGTATAGAGTTTTTATTTGTTTTAACTTTTAAATCATTAGGGACTCAGTGACGACCGCCACGCCTACAATTTCAACTAGGGAAATATGCTGTCCTATTTTGACAGTTATTATAATGTATATTTTTTGTCAATTTTAGATTCTGAGCGAAGCGAGGAAACTAGTGGTTTTACAATGGTGTTTATTAATTTTTTATACCAGAAGGATATAGTATCTTATCTTTTAGCAAATTAGATCAAGATGGTATACTTTAAATAACTAATTTTTAAATGTTCAATAATTATTTAATGCCACGGGAAAAACCACCGATAAATTACAAAAAATCACTAAAAATGGGATTTTAATTTCTAACGCTCTGTGTATCACCATAGAAACGAATAAAAATAATAATATTATATAATTAATTAACTTACGGTTAAAATATCCAGACTGACAAACCGTCTCCGCACAGAATCGTTTTTATTATACAATCCATTATACATCGACCCATTTGTAACCTACTGTACAGCAAAGCGACATACACTTACCCGCTTTTGTTAATTATCGATATGGTTTAATATAACAATAGATGTATCTATTATATATTTTAAAATGTATCAAATATATTAAATTTATTATGGGTACTTCAGTAACCTACATTGAAAATATTAATTTCATTCGGCTTATTCGGGCTACACCATTGTTTATTGTAGTACCACTGTTATCAGTTATCACTGATGGAATGGAATAAATTGATGGCCCATCCCGTGTTTTAGTATTGCCCGAAAAAACTAAAATCAATTTTTTCATATATACTTTAAGCTCTAATTATAATTTACGAATTTCAATGCATTCATATATGCATTCAATACATTCAAACTAGTCCAATTGTAAAAATATTTGGTATACTGCCATCATACTCCATAATTTTATTTTAATCTTACACTGACATATTGTTATCTTAAGCCGGTGTGTTTTTAATAAAAAAACATGTCTTACTTGAATAACTTTCACGCCCTGTAAAACAGTCGTATTACGTTAATTTTGTTTTTATTTAAACGAAGAAGACATTTTGCAGGGTTTAAAACGTATCTTTCTAGCACTATATAAAGTAAAATGAAAATTCTGGTTTCGATCCAACCTGAAAAAAGTTCTCATATATCCAGACAGCAATTTGCTGTCTAAAAATATTATTATAACATCACAGTACTTAATATTATTCGTAAAAATAACAATAGTAAAACGTTATAAGAATAATATTATAATTTAAAAAATGATACTTGGAATCTTTACAGAAAAAAAATATATCAAAATTAGACATATCAATGAAACATGAGAATTTTTCCCTTGAAATTATTTTTGTTGATATAATACACCATATCGAATACCCCCCCCCCCCCCCATCAAACATTATAAAATATATGTAAGTATCGGGCAGTAGATTAGCGAAAACATATTTGAATTTAGGTAGCAAATGAAATATAAATAATACATTTTATAGAACTGTGGAAAATAGGAAAACCCAGCGTCGAAACCTTTAATATTTAGTTATATAATATATATATATATGTATACACTAATAATAAATATATTGAATATGATATTAGTATACAATATAAAGAATATGAATGCTATAGATTTGACAAAAAATATATCTAAATATCTCTTTGCTTTATATCATCAGTATATTTCTGCAACAGACACTTTTATTTCGTTTCACTTTGAGCTATGAAAAATTTTTCCTTCTAAAAGCATGATATTTAAGAATTCGAGAACAAAATAAATATAATATTTTCTAAATATTTCTGCATAATTTTTTTTTTTAAATGAACTCTCAACCATCTGTATAATAATAATATACACAGTTATTGTCATCTGAATAAATATGATGATTTAAATAAAGAACAAATATTTATTGATAATAGATATATTAAAAATTGTAATGATCCATAAACGTCGTAAATTCCTAAGGCTCAATGAGGCTAGAAAAATATGTACCTACTCATGCATATTTGAAAATAAATTTAATTTTTGTTTTAAGCTATTTTTATATATACATTAATAAATAATATTTTAATAAAAATTCAATAATTTTGATGTTGATACCCTAATTTTATACTAATACGAGTACCTACTCGTATATTATTAAATTTTTAGTAATTTAATAAATAATAATTTTTATAAATAGGTATAAAATATATATAATAATAAAATAATATCTACCTATGAAAAAAATTATTAATGATTAATGGAAAATTATATCATAAATACTATTGTACCATAAATAAATGTTATTATGGAACTCATATTATTTATAAATGTATTTGTTTTTTAGTAATAATTACAATTGTTCTTGTTTTTATGTTTATTTATAATAAATAAACATAAAAACATTATTCCAGGAATTTTGCAATATTTCCTAATCATTTCCCAAAACTAAAATAGATCATCTATATATATATATATATAAGAATCTAACTTGATTTTGAAGATGAAGGAAACCGGTTTATTTGTTTATTTGTTATTGTTATTATTATTATTAGTATTAGTATTATTATTATTAATTATTTATTTATTTGTTTCCACTTGCATTTTTCCATTTGAAATATATATTATTCATTGAACAAATAATTTATTGTTAGATTTTTTCTACCTTATCTCTATTCTATAATAAAAAGAATAAAATTTACCACTCCAATGGTTGAATTCAAAATGTAGGATATATAATTTTACCAAATTAGCAATAACAATAACTACAATATGTAATTATATTATATTATTTGTATAGCCAAAGAATCGTCATATGTTTTTAAATTAAAATAAAAAAAATAATTTCTTCCGGGGGAAGGTCGGGCAGCTAGTAAATAATAAATAAATGTAATAATAATAATGATATAAATATTTTATTTACAATAATATAAGTAATAATGTTAATAATTACAATACAGTTTAAAAAATGTCTAACAAACCTTTAAGGACAACTATCGTTAGTATATATATTCAAACAACTCAAAAACTATACTCTTCCAAATTTGTATTTAAATAAGTCAATATTTTCAATAAAATCATCCGTTTGATATTTTACTGTGAAAAAATATTGTTCTCATTACAACGTAGATCACTACTTGTATCACAAAAAAAAATACCTTAAATGGTAAAGAAATCTAAAAATTTTACTATATAACATTTAAGTTACTTCTAGTAAATATAGTAATAGTAATAGTAATAGTAAATATCAAAAAATAAAATTGAATAAATTCTTAATAAAAATAGAAATTAGGACTGAACATTATTACAGCACTTAAAAAGTTTTAGAATGAACAAAAAATTTAATATTTTTAATGCAAGGTATACTATGCCATTATATTCATTACTTTGAGGAACAAATCTAGTTGCCTACCTAACTAGTAATAACTCATATATAAACGCAACGACTCTTATTATAAATATAGTTAGGTACTATAATAGTAAGCAACTTAATTTAAATTAAAATTTTTAAGTTGTAACATAACTTATAATTAGTCAAAGAATTAATAATTATTATCGATTAATAATTTATAATATATGCATTGAATAATGAAATAATATGATTAAGTGTCTCAACAATGTTATTATTTTATTGCACAGTACTCGATAGACTTATTATTACACTCACCTGTTTGGTATTATTATTATTTTAAATTGTAATCATTTTACTTATTTTCCATAAAGATAAATTCTGAGGCAACTATAATTTAAATAAAATGCTTATTGTTCCGTTTGTTGCTTACATTTATTTGTTCATATTAATTTCATATTAATTTCCTGTTTTTTTCTTCAATTTCTTGAAATTTTTTTGAAATGTTTTTAAATTATTTGTGAAATATAAATTATACCTTTCTAAAGAATCATCTGTGTTCAGTTTTAAATCTTAAAACAGAAATTCATAATTTAGTATCACTCCTATTGCGCATGATTAATTTAATACATACCAAAGTAATTAAGTAGGTACATAGTACATACATATACAAAATTGTTAAAGAAAAAACTCACACGCATATAATCGTAAATCCAATATATTTATTGTTCACTTTATTTATGTATAGGTAATAAATATTATAGTAATTAAATGTATTGAAAACAAAATATTAACCCAAAAGTTCAGTAAGTGCAAAATATATATTAGAGTTAATTCAAAATATAAGTACTCAATCCACGAATAAATTAAAAATTACCAAATTCTTAAGTTATGTACCTATACACACTTGATAAAATATTGAATGGGTTTATTTACACTAATTTTTGAACTCATAAACTAAACTGAACTTCATAAACATAAAAAAAAAAACTTCATAATAAAATGTATTTTGTTGCCAAAGTTTCAGAAAGTAAATATACGATGTAATGTGTACAAATTATTTATTTATTACTATCTGCTATCATTAATTTAATGTATGTACATATATATATATATATATATAAGTATATATTTTGAGATAAAAAAAATGTTTTTTCTAACTTTCACCGTAGTGTATAACAACATTACAAACAATATTAGTTTTGCTCGTGATATTTTATATAGGTACCAAATAGTTCAATGGTTGTATTCCTCACCGTTATTTACAACAGTTGTACACTTGTACAGTTGTACGAGCATTAAAAATAAGTTTATAATATACATAATATATTATTTTGAATTATCGTTATTTATAATACGCTTACACATTCAGGGTATTCAGACATGTTATATTCATACATATGTATTACATATTATGTATAAATATATATACATCTATACGTATTTTATGTTAAGTTTACTCATAATCTTCAGTTGAACGCCCTTTATAGATTTAGAATTTAGAATTTAAAAAGTATTTAGGATTCCATTTAAAGTTTTTCGTTTGGAGAACACTTATTTTGACTTTATTATATATCTATAGTATCTCAAGAATTTAACGGTTGCGAGAAACGAATTAATATCTCAGAATAATGATATATTGTACAGGTAGGTACTGAATTTATATTTAAGTTACCTACACACAGAAGATAGTATAATAATATTATGTGCCAAATATTCGTTCGTTTGACATAGGTTTGAAAGTTTATTTTCTTTAGTCAACTTAGTTTTAGTTCACGCCAATATGCTGCTACTATAGGTATAGTCGGTGGACTTAAATTATTGTAGTTTTAATATTCACGCACTGTACGTGCGTTTGGTTAATGCCCAAAAACACTGGAGCACGGGAAGAAGGTGGTGTATTTTGCAATGCAAAATTTATAACTGTAATCATGTGTACTATGTCTTTATGTTTTCCACGTACCTACACTCTATTTAATCCAACAAAAACGCGGAATTAGTATTCAAAATCAACAAATGGATTAGCGAGTGTATAAATATTCAACTACTTCATGATGATACGAATTTCTAAAACTCAATGGTACATTCATAAAATAATTTAATTCAGGAAACCGTGACAAATGAATTTAATGATATAAATATTATCAAATCATTGATACAAATTAATATTATAATTTTAGTCGGACTGAACGTACATAATTTACGATCATTCATTTATTATGAATGAATTTATGAACTGATTAAATATTATATTATATTAAGGACTTTTTTGATGAATACAACGGTATCCAAAAATGACAACGTATCTATATAAAATGACAAAATAATCGACAATTTCAAGCATCTATAAGATTATAATTTTTTTAATTACAACTTAATAAGAAAATTGTTTTTTGACAAATCTTTATTTTTTAGTAAAAATTTAAACTTAAAACGCTCATAAAAATGTATGGGAATTTTTATTTTTCCTTATAGGTAGAAAATCTACGAGGAATTTTGTATTCAATTTTCAAATCTTAGATAAGTATAGAAAGAACATATTTTTATGTATTTCTTACTACAAAATAATTTGCAAATTTTCACGATTTTGGTCATTTTGACAATTTTGTCAGTTTTTGCGGTTATTACGGTTTAAATACCTATAAATAGCATATAAAGGGCCAATGTATTTTGAATATTATTATAATTCGATATTTTGATGTTAATTTAAAAATTTGGTGAACATTTCAGGTATTTACGGTTATTTGTTTTTGAGTAACATAAAAAATAAAAAAATCGATTTCGTCAAAAACTGGTATTGCGTAAAAATTTCTGACGCTTTTGAAAAATACAATATACATATTGGGAATTTTTAATTTTGACCTATCAAAAGTACCAACCATATACAATTTTCTACCAGAAACCACCCTCTAAGTTGAAAGTTAAAGTATTAATCGACTACTTATCGCGGTATGTACGTATAGGTACATAAATAAAATAAAAAAAACACATATCATTGAATAAGTAAATTTATTCATCACTCCGATCAGAATCTAAAGGAATAACAATATCACTATATCGTATTCATTAACCTATATTATCCTCCTATCATAATATAGGTAGTCTATTCTGATATCGAAACAAAATTACTCGAGTTCTGAACAAACGAATGGAATGTTGGTATATGTAAAATGGTATTAATATATGCTGTTCTAGAACATAACCATTAATTACGTGTTCCGGAATAATTCATTTGTTTTGTAACAGACCCTTGACACTTGTTTGTGCTTTTTATCTTCTTAATTACGTTTTACCCACATTAATTATTATTCTTTAAACGTTTAGGACAATTTCATATAATTCGTACTGTGGTTATCGTGTTATACGATCAAAAGTAAAAATAAATTTAGTAGTCTAACTGCTCTAACAATTTATAGTAGCTTTAAACGAGCATATTTAAACTGTTTTGTAAATAACATTCCTGAACATAATATGAACAATACAATTAACAATTTGTTTCAAACATATATTTTTTATATATATTTAAATATATAAATATAAATTGCTGCTACCAGTATTATCAATTTTATGAGATTGTTTAATACCTACAAAGGATGAGTGCATTAGTGTTTTTTTTATTTACATGTAAACAATTAAATCATTTCATGTCAGCGTTTATAAATCGATTTAATATAATTCTGTTTAACATTAAATTGTAAGCCATATAGTTTTTAGTAAAAACGAAAAGTGAATAGGTATATTTTGTATTAATGTATTAATATTTAATATAGATGCCAATTGGAATGTAATTATAGTTATCCTGGTAATAGTATTTTTATAATATTCATAATCAGGGTTGGGATTTTATAGCACTTAAAATTGTATAATTATGCGCTATAATATTACCTTTAATATCGCTCAATATGCGCTAAAAATATGCAATAAAAACAACAAAATATGCAAAAAAAAAGAAATTTATTAATTAATAATTATTTAATCACTTAAAAATTATTAAAGGTAGTTACTTAAGATTTGAAATAATTTAACACTCAATCAAAATTAATTGCCTATACAACGCATTCAACGCTCGTCTGTTGATAATCAGCGATTAATAATCGCAGTAGAAGTCGAAAAAAAACCCAACAAAATCAGCAGATAACAAAAATTATGAATCATAATCTATGTTTCTCTTCACCGACATCAAAACAAAATTGTAAACAAAATATAACTTAACAATTTTATAAGCCATAAGTTTTACTGTAAATAATAATGATTTTTATCAAATAGATAATACGTCATCATTAAAAACTCGGGCATAGATTTATATAACTTTAAAATATATTATGTAAATACTATATTATGTATCTCGAAATTAACTATATATGGTTATGTATCGTAATATTATCGTGTTATATTTATAGGGGAATGTAATGTACCGTGATAATATAGTACAACAATAACGTTATTTAAAAAATAATTCCATTTTTGTAAATATAATTTATGATTTATGTTTAACTAGAACGGCGTTAAAAATTATTTAGAGAACAATGCGATAAATCAATGAAGAAACAACATAAAATAATTTTTTTGTAAGATAGAAAATACTTTCTTTAGTAACTAAACCATTTTCATATTTCTAACAAAACAATAAAACAATTTAAGTTGTTTTATTTTCATACCCACGAAATCATACTTGTGGTATTAAATTTGGTTTATCTGTCCTGTCGCCTGTGGTTATCATTGTGTTAAATAAATTTGGAACTTTAGAAGATGATTTGAACACGCATTTCCAGTTGGCATAATAACTGACTTACCAGTGTTTCCTTCGCATATAACCACCGTAAATTAATTAATACAAACCCTAAATAAACCGGCTATTATTTCCCTACAGTTCCTAAAACAGCTGAACTGTACGTTTGTAATTATTATTAAAGTAATGAGTATTTCAATCATCGAAGTCCTATAGTAAAATAGTTTAAGTGCACATTAAAATAAATTACAATTCAATTATAAAACTAGGTGGAAATAGTATAAGTAGAAAACGTGGGCAAGTGGATGTCGCTATGCTGTACAGTAGGTTACAAGTGAGTCACTGTATAATGGATGGTATTAATATTGAATTCAACGATATAATATCATTGTATAAGAAAAACGATTCTGAGCGGAGACGGTATGTCAGTCTAGGTATAAGACATATTCTATACTTATCTATGGTATTAAAAAAAAAATTGACCTATAATAAATTCCAAATTAATCATATCACAATACCAATTAGGTACTTATAACGCGCTATAAATAAACAACAAACCGTGATTATCATAGATATATAATAGTATACTTTAGAAGTTTCAAGTACCCATGAATAATATTATACAATCACAACAAAATAACTAAAATAGTTATTTTAGGTTTTTAATATGTAATTTTATCTAATTGTAACTTATAATATTGGAAACTAACAATTCCCCTAAACAGTTCAAAACAAATCAAAATATTTTGAAAATTTTATCATGTATAGAAAATGGAAATATAAACAACCAGTGAAAATTTCATGTATCTACCGCGGTTATTTGTTTTAAAGTTAAACTAAAAACCAAAATCAATTTTCTCGAAAACATATTTTGCGTAAAAATTCCCGTTTTTCATTAATTTTACTTTTGTTTTTCATGGCGCTTTTGAAAATTACTGGACAAGTTTAACTTCTGGCCCCCAAAGTACCAACTAGATTCCTCTTCCTATCAGAAAAGATACTGTTGAACAAACTTGAAGCACTTTTATTGTCCTAAAAGCTGATGACAGACACAAATAAAATTAAAAAATTAAAAAATAAAAAATAAAAAAAAAATGAAAAAACACACATCATTGTAAAATCAATACATTCATCGTTCCACTCAGAATCTAAAATATGTAATTATACGCCATGACTCATAATTAGATACTATTTTAGTACAAATAGAACCAATATAATACCTAGTACTACAATCGACTAAAAAAAATGTTTTATAATATATTTAATATATTTAAGTACTTCAGAATTCTGGGCAACAATTACAAATAAACTGGAAAAAAATTGGCATCGTCACTAGTAAAGTTCTGTGTGCTAATGATTTATTATTACCTATTTTTAAATATACTTTATATTTTCCCTCTTATACGAATAGTTAATTAATTGTTATCCTCTCAACAGGTATTTGCATATAAGTTTGGAATATCATTTTTTATTAGTTTATTACCCAAATATTAATTTTTTTGGAATTCTAAAAAAAAAACTTTTTTTCAATTTAATGAATTAAAAAACTTTATGAATTAAATATACGAGCAAATGTGTTGAACTTTTACTTGCAGCTTATTAATTAAGGTGAAAGATATATAAATATCTATGTGTAACACCTATGTATTATATCAAATTTTGTAATGCACAACAATGAACTTTAAATTTATCAAATATTTTCATTAATTTACTCTTAAAAATTATACCTATGTAAAATAGTAAGAGTTTCCGTGGCACTAAATACGCAATATACAAAAACAATAAATCAAAACTATTACTAAAGTATTACTGTTATTAAATAAAATAATGATAGAATGGTAGGTTAATGCTCATAGGTGTGAAGTGTCTGACAACTGTGATTGATGATAAACGATTAAAGGTTTAGTATTGTCACCACTCAACACAACCGTCACAAATATATTATAAGCAAGACAATGGCAGAGAGGCATTATTAATTGATTGTTGACGTTGGTTAAAAAAATAAAATTAAAACCCTATAGCAGGGCCCTGATTCGCTAACTGTAAATACAATATTATGCCATACAATAATATTATAACAATACAATAGTTTATTTAAATGTATCAGTATTAATAATTATTGTATACCAAAAATATTATTTATTATTTATTTATTTATTTATTAAGTATTAAACGGGCAAGGCCCTGTTACAATAGACAACAACATTAAAATCATTATGATAATGTATAACAAAATAGGAATATAAAATTAATAATGATAATAATAATAATAATAATAATAATAGTATTAATAGTATTGATCATAGACATATAAGTAAATATGTCTATGAAAATTGCTAATTATTGAAATAAACATAGGATGATTAAGTGTTAAGAATTAAATAACTCCAATACAATTTGAATGAGTCTAAATTTGGTGAGCTGAACATATCAATTATAATAATATCTAATACAATAGTTTATTTAAATGTATCAGTATTAAATATTAATAATTATTATATAGGTACCTATATAATATTATGTACTGCTGAAATCCGTTTAGGTATAGGTAGTTAGTTTTCCAAATAATGAACAATATATTATTTTAAGCTGATTGATAAGATAACTCGTTTAAAAATCATACATTTATTTGGCTTGTTATAATAAATGGAAATTAAATCCTAATATTTAAAATAACTGCAGGATATGCAAGTACAAGTTGAGATAAAAATCTTATCAGGATTTTATGAACCATACCCTGATTAACGGATCAATGTATTACGTTACGAATACCAAACATAATACAGAAGTCAGAAACAATTTTTATAATTTAGAGTTATTATTATTTTTATTTATTTATTATCTTAATGTTTAACTCGTAATCATTTTAATTCTATTATATAAGTAATTTACGACCTATACTAGTAATTAAACCTCACATCAATACACATTCCATATTTCCAACGATGTACAGTCGATAGTTGATCAAACGACAAGGTTCATTTTATTATTATTATTATTATTTGTAAACATATTTTGTTGGGAATTTAAAGTTTCCATGAGGAATATTTTAATATTATTATTTTTTATGGCAATAAATATGTTATTTAGAAATACGCAAAATCATTAACACCTTTATTTTCAATAAATCTTTATTTATTCGGGTTCAAGATACTCAAATATAAGTATTTATACGCATAATATTCTCACTGTAGATATCTTATATATACACTATACATACTCGTATAAAAATGTATATGATCTAAATGTGTATCTGAATATGATCGAAATGTATATCGTTGGTTACAAAATATGTAAATTCAAAAAATTCCATAACGGATAGGATTCAGGAATAAAGGAGATAAAATTACCTATTATATATTTTTACGTTTTCTCATATTTAAAAAAATATGAAATATATTTTGATATGCAAGCTAAGTACACAATAGACTACGTACATCGTATATTGTGTGCACTACATGTAAAATAAATCTTTATTAATTCAAGCATAACAGTATACGATTGTCAATATCAATGTAACTATAATATGTAAAATAACTCTACACGCATATGTATAAATTCTAAGTTACGTTTAATGAAAACTATTAAAAAATATATTATGAACTATAAAAATTAACTGTAGGTATTTAACATTGACGATTTCAAAATATGATATTTTATCTTTGAATGAATTGTTAAAAGTTTAAAAATACAAATCTGAGATGACGATTGCCGTTAGTTGACAAAATAAATTACTTTCCCAATTCAATTCAACGAATTAAATGAAAAAAAAAAAAAAATATATATATTGGTATAATATGTTTAATCGATGTATTATAATCTGTCGGAAATAACGTAGTAATTTTACTTTTCAATACGAAATTCAAATTAATGTGAGCAGAATAAATGAAAAAAAAAAAAAAAAACAAACAAAAATAAGAGAAAAACAAACATCATTCTGCGCAGGGTTTCGTATAAAACGCATTTGCAGCTTGTATTTGGACAGCAAGGTACATAAAGATATTGTTGGATGTAATTTATAAGATAATGAAGTAGTCGTGTGCGTTTCTGTCTGTGTCTGTGTGTGTGGGTGTGTGTAGGTATGTGTGTGTGTATAATTATATGCCCACCCTACCAGAGAAACATTTAATAATGTTCGCGTCTCTCTCTCTCTCTCTCTCTCTCTCTCGTTAAAGCACCGTGCCGTTTATTTTTTCAGCCACGTTCTCTCTGCAGCAAGCGCGTCTGAAGCGCCTTAAAACGACGCCGCCATACTGTGTACGTTTGCCAAACAGAACGCATTGGATAACGATGACGATGACGGCGGTGGCGGGGGGAACAACAACCGAAGCGATGGCGGTGGCGGCGGTTTCGTCTCCACGCCGACCTTTCCAGGTGCACCCCAAACTGGGCCGTTCGGTTCGCTCGACTGCGTGTTAATAGGAGGTACACTCGCCAGTTATATATTATATGATATTATAGGTGACTGCAGTTTAACGAGATTCGCGTTGGGTGTGTGCAAGCGATAGATAATAATAATATTGTCAAGTGCGCCGCGCAAGGCGACACACGAAATATTCGCCTTCGACGACGGTGGAAAAAAGAAAACCGATCGACATAACAATATATAACAATGATAATAATAACAACAACAATATAATATTATAAAGCGTATTAGGTCTCGCAAATAATATATTATATTCGAATACGAGGCGTCTTGGCGCCGTTATCGGCTTTATCGTCGTCGTCGCGATAATAGGACTCCGCCGAGTTTCCGGTGACTGTATCGTTGTCGGTATAGGTACCCATACGACGTATCTGTTTCCGCCGTTTCAACAATCGTTACGAGCAAAGGTGAACGGAAATGCCGCCGGAAAGCGATATTTCCATTAGGTTTTTGGCACGCATAGCATTATATTTTCGACTACACATCCGTTGATAGTGTATTTTATTTTGACGTTTCGGCGAAACGTTCGTATTACAATATTATATGATGTATAATGTATGTACATAGTTTGCCCCGAGCGACACGGTCTATACAGAGACGAGAAGCGATGTGGGTACCTATACCACCGATTAACCGAATTATTTTTTAGCCGAAACAACTTTCCAAAGATATTATAACATATAAACATGGTTTTCAGACGATATTATCGACGTACGTGGTTGGTCGTTAGATATAATAATATTATATTTTACACTGCGCGCGATCGTGATTGATGAGCACCGAAAATGATACTAAATATATAAATAAACGAATAATCCATGGTAAAACACGAAATCATCACAGAATTTATTTATTTCGTTTTATTTGATATTATTGTAATTTCGTATGGACGCGTTTGTAAGGTGAAGAAATAACCGATATTTATGATAATATTTTCCACTATGTGTCAAAATACTGTAACGTACGATAAAATAAATCATAATGATCGCTACATAAAAAAATCGTGTGATTCGTTTATTACTGTTGCAATAAAACGAAGACTGACATTTCAATCAACTTTGTCGAGGTCGATGCGTGTGTCCATTTTACATCTCGTGCAAAGATCCCCTGATATTCCATACAGATATGAGCATCAGCTGATAACGACGCCGTTGAATTTCCATCACAAAGCAACCTTATAGGATCGTCCCACGGGGTTATTTCAAGACGAAATAAAATTCAATCGCGTGCTACGATTACAAAAAGCTCGTTGACATAGTTCCAGGAATGGAAATCGTTTGATTCTTCGGAGGGATTTATTTATTTAAATTTACGAATTTCGAGTTATGCTGCACACCCCAAGTTGATCAAACAAAGTCCTTCGTTAGATTGCCCATGATATTTTACTTCAAAAATATGAGAGAAATTGTCAATAAGTTCCGTTCCTTTTTCAAAATGAATTAATATAGATAGATCTTAAAAAGTTAAAACAATGCTGTTTTCCAAAAAACTTAAGCATTATAATCTATAGATTTTACTTTTTAAAGTTTTTTTAAAAAAAACTTCTATTGTAATAATTAAAACTTTCCTAAGAAAATAATATTTAAATTATAATTTATAATAACTCGTTTAATTGTTTAATGTTAAGTCATTACATTTTATGAAAACTTGAAGATTTCAATATCACATAAATATTATGAAAAATAAGTATATTAATTACTTATTTACTTATACGCGCATGAAACTATTATTAGTATACAAGTTTTAACAAACACATCTAATCGAATTCATAACTTTCCTCGCATATAATTATTTAGTTTTAGTTTTTGGTTAGTTCATTTAAACCCTCATTTCAGAGTCAGCGTTAAATAACTATATCGATCCCCTTCTCATAAACTAATAATAATAATATATTATGTGAAATAATTAAATTTTTAATAGTTTCTACTTAATCACGTTTTTATCTGAAACGTTATTGATATTTATTACAACTAATGTAAGAATATAAATCTTTCTACATAATTAATTTTTTGCCATGAAATATTTAATATGCATTTGGATTATATCTGAAGTTAAGACTGTCCATTAATTGTTTAATGTGTATAAATTCCAAGCGTCAAAACAACGCGGATCCGTAATTTTTTGTTAGCCCAAAAATAAAACCAGAAGTTTAATTTTCGGCTCATTTGAGTTTATAGCACCATAATTTATGAAAAAGAAGATAAACGCTGAAGAATAAAATATAATGTGTCTAAAACGTTTTGATCTCCCGAAACATAAAAGTGAGTATAGTATATTTTTTATTAACAAATCACAAATGTATTCAACCAATGTGACAATTTGTCTTTGCAATATGCATCACGGAATACGTTCGATTTTTTAGAAGTTTCTCCGCTTAAATAATATATACAACGCCTTAATATAATGGATATTTATTGGTGTTAGGTATTAATAATGTATTATAACAGCAAATAAATATAAACTTAGATTCTTAGCCATAGTGCATAAAAATAAACTACTATTTTTTTTTTCATGAACTATACATAAGTACTGCAATATCATTGGTTAATTAATCACATAGGTACCGGCCCGTGTGATAATCATTAATCCAACTTTGACTGATGCTTATAGCTTTTTTTGTTTTTAAACGCGTCGTAAACTATTTAGGTACAAAAAGTTTCTAATTGACTTTCAGAGATGAAAAGTGAGCAAAAGACCTTTTAAAATGAGAATAAAATGTCTGCATTTAATTTTGCTCAACTTCAAATGAAAGAGTGTAAATATCTTCTGATCTCTCAACTTCTATAGTAATTGCCGTTTCGGTTACGTACAGCAGATGAGCAATGAAGATGGCATATACACTTCTTGTAAATATATACTGTGTACGAGTTAACAATTTATCTGAAATACATGACTTAACAAATAGTTTGTATTTTAAAACAAATTGAGTGAAATAACAAACATCACGGATCGCTAAGATATAACTACTATAATATAGGTACTAGGAAACATAGGGGAATAGTTTGAAACATTTTGAAACAAATATCAAGTCGAGCTGCGTTGACATTACTTTAAAAATATGAAAATAGTATTAAATTATAAAATAAAAAAAATAAAAAAATTTGACACGTTCTTATAATTGTTGGAAAAAAACGCACGTTTGAGAGCATTGTGGTTTAATGTATGTCTCATAACGACTGAACTTAAACAAACTTATATTCATCTCTTGAAATAATTGGCAGTCATATTATAAGTTATTCTACTACAGATAATATATAAACGACTGTTGTGTAATCACAGCGATATTATTCGCATTTTAAATTTGTTCAACTTGGACTAATATATTGTCATGTATGTGTATGTAATAAAACTAATGTTATACACTATTGTATATAATGTTTACATCCATAAATTAATACGATAATTTTCAAATAAAATTAGTTTTAAACATATAAAAATGTTTCTTAAATATTAAACACGCCTATATTTATAATCAGCAGCTTGCAACGGTCTGTATAGGTAGTACTACTAGTTCTAAGGTAAGATTATATTTTTTTACAGAAATTCTTTGATACCTTACTAAATATACATATACTCGTTAAGTACTCAATCAAATATAGACGTACAATATCGATGAACTATTTTATGAAGACCTATAATTTTATTTTATATTTTATATCATTCTAATTTTCTGAGAACATATAAGAATTACACACTATTGCAAACATATTTATAACTGAATTAATAGTTGAAGAACAAACTTTATTAAAACCATAAATTATATGAAACTAAGGTACATATGGCATATTTTATTAATACAGTACATTTCAATGAATTTATAATATACCGACTATCTTATAATGAGTTGCATTTAAATTTATATTATATAAAATAACTAACCTAGGAAAATTAAAATTATATAAGTAAACTTAACTAATTCTTTCTATGAATTTCAGTTTTTATTTTTAACGTTCACTACATTATTACATGGAAGCAAATTCAAATGCATTTTCATTATTAAACTATTAATTTCACTCCTATGATTTTCTGATATATTTATTTCGCAAGCCACCAATGAGAATTCCAAGACATACATTAAACTTTGCCACAGTAAAACAAACGTATTTTCTTGCGATTCTTATTTCTTACTAATTCAAAATGTCAAAACATGGACCTCAAATCCTGAGATAACTGTAGCGTATTATACTTTCGCATAATACCTACTGTTGTATGACAATGTGACGTGCCGTTAAATGCACCGTCAACAATAAAATATAAAAACACAAGATGTGATGATAAAGTTTATAACAATGGTAGTAAAAACAAGTTATCAAATCTAACAACTATGATATGAATACCATAATGTGGTACTATTAATTTGTTGGTTAAAATATTTAAAAAAAATCCATTGCTGTTATTGAAATATTATTAAAAAAGTATTTTAAATATCATTTCAATACATAAAATAGATAGGTAGGTACCAAACCTATAGTTATCTAATAAATTAATAAAATATGTATTTACAGATTAATACATCATACGGCATACAATATTAAAGATTTCATTTAATTATTATATTTATTATAATAATATGTTAGATTAGATTCTATGCATAAACATATTATACAAGTTATCATCGTAAATCGTAGTCATCAAACATTATGCTATGAAAAAAATTTCAGGATTAATAAATTATAGCACGGAAACCATTTAAGCGGGTAAACTCGCTCTGTTTTATAGTAGATATTGAGTAGGTCGCTGTAATGGGTGTGCTCAATTTGAATTCAATTAATTATAGCATAATATGAAACACGACTCTTAGCGAAGACTGTCTACAGCCTATATATCTAGGGACATTCTTTCATATTATATATTGCTGTTAGTGTTTTTTTTATTATTAGTTATACGCTAGGTTGAATTAATTTCTCTTAAAAGTAAAACACATAGGTATATAAAAACGAAATAGTTATAAAGTGATTTATTATTATATTATTTCAAATACAATTACAAGTTATTGTTAAATTATAGGTAAGTCAATACTACCATAGTACCATACCGTAGATCAGTTAATAGGTTCGTAGTTATAGGTGAACAGTTTATAATTAATTCGAATATTTTAAAAATATATTTATGTAATTATATTAGTAAATAATATCATACACACTACCAAAAATTGTAAAGCTTCAATTCCCCACGAATAATATTTGAACTTTAAATGCCTATAAAAAATTGATGCATTTATATTTTTTAAATTTTTATTTTCTGTTAGAACAACATATGAAAAACCATTTATTAAATAAACAAACCTGACTGCCCAAATTGAAAGTTAATTTTGTCAGAAAAAAATTAGTCTTACTTTTGAACCTCCAAAGACGCAACAAGGTCCAATTTTCAGCTAGAAACCTCCTTTAACGTTGGAAATCAAAGCATTTTTACAGCTTCTAAAGGTAACGTTAAACACATAAAAATAACATTGTAAAAAAAATACTTTCATCGCTTTACTCAGAATCTATTATAATTATTACTATGCTAGGTATTTATTTAGGTAATGAATAACTTCTTAATAAATTCAAAATGTATACACACAGTATTATTTATTTATTTATTAAATTTACTTCAATAGATGTTTTATATGATTTCAGATAATTTAAATATTCGGTTCTTTCTTAAATAAAACTTATTTACATTGAAACTGTAAAGTATCAAACAAACAGAAAAAAAAAAAAATACAAGAGTTGAGAATGCCAGAATAATGTAAATCAATTTGAAAAACGGCTGAATTTGAATCATAATATTCTGATAAAAAGAAGCACTTCTAGTTCATTGATGTAAAATCATAAAGATTCTAAAAAATAATTTATAATTTATAACTTTGGGAGTTAACGGTATTTTCATATTAATATTATTTTTTTTCTGTGTTTTTTGTTCGTTATTTCAACCATTTCTAACCGTCTCAACACCGAATTTGCACTTTAGTGGAACGGTCAACAAATAGGTTGTACAACCATCTCAACACCGAATTTGCACTTTAGTGGAACGGTCAACAAATAGGTTGTACAACCATCTCAACACCGAATTTGCACTTTAGTGGAACGGTCAATAAATGAACCTTACAACCGTCCCATCACTGAATTCACACTCTGGTGGAACTCGGTGCACCCCATGTTAAATCCGGTATGCATTTCACTGATTAGACCGTGTTTGGAACGAGATTTGAACGCAGTGCAGCACCGCATTTTTATAGATGATTGTAAACCGTGTATGAACCTATAAACCTATAAATTGTTACTCGGGAAGGTGTCAAGGTGTAACAGGAAAGTAACACCACCAGCGACAAGTCACTTTGCAACACCATGGCCTATCATTCAATCGATAAATTATCAACGTGTTATTGTCAATTGACGTTTCAATAATAGGTATCAACTTATTATCTTCAATATGTACGTATTTAAGAGTGAATTTTTTTTATAGGTATTTGTACAATTGTACTGATGCAAATGGAAACAAGGAATTTCAAACAATTTCAGTTTGCAGTTGAGTTTTTGCTGAGGCTCGCGAAATTACAGTCAGAACGTTCAAAAAGGTGAAACGAGTTTGGAGAATGTGGATTATCAAAATCCCAAGTTTTCAGGCGCCATAAAGAACTTTTAGACGGGCGTGAAGTGTTGAAGATGTGGCATTTCCTTAGTTTTACAGGTTCTGTTTTCAGCCGATTTTAGACCGTGTGAACCTTAGTGAAATCAAAAAAAAAACCATAATTCGTAATATTTAATAGCTGGAATCAATTACAATGGATGAGCATTGTTTAAGATAATAGAAGCAGCGTCTTCTTATTCGGTGTGTAGCTTCAGAAGGAAACTACCTGTTTTATAGGTATCCCTACATATTATTTTTAAATTTATAATAAATTTAAATGTTCATATAAATAGTGACATCGCTATTTTGCGGCAAAACTTCGTATATAGTATAAACATTATAAATTAAATTATTCATACATTATATTGAGAGCCATCAATATGTATTGTATTTTTTTGGTTATTTTATTTTTAATAGTTGTATTATGTTCATATAATTTTCCAAATTAATAAATATTGATACATATAGGTACCTAGGACATCAAATTTATCATATAATTGTCCTGGTTTAATATTTAAAAGTATTCTCAATACTTCTAACTATAAACCTATTTAGTTCATTTTTAACTGTGCTACATTAAAATTAAAATTGTTTAGCATTTCATTAATTATCATTATAATATTAATAGTTGATAATTGATTTTCAGTTTGAGGCAAATTACCAAATTTATATTATATTCAGTTACTTAAACTATATAATTGTGGAGGTAGATATTATCATAGTGGAGTATTTTAGTTTCGGTGTTATTCTAGGATTTATTATAACCATGTAAACTGTGATGAATTCTCACATCTATTTAATTGTTTGTATATACCTACTAAAATCATATTCGTTGTAATTTATTGTTTATGTAAAACTTAAATATTTTATGATATTCAAATAAAGCATAAATCAACTTAATTTATTATATTCTTTAAGGTGTGTAGCAAATACGTGAATTTGCCATTTACAATAAATAAATAATGATTAGAAGCTTATCAGTTGGTTTCCATCTTATAATCACAGTAAAATTCTAATGGAATTTGAATAAAATAACAAATATCATACCCAAATTTAATGAGCTTAAATTAATTAATGTTATTCGTATTTTTGTTTTTAATATTTTTAGTCCAAAAACAAAGCACTAACAATTAACATGCAGTAATAATTTAAAACGTTATTATTAGTGATATCCAAAATGAAACGAAATATTATGTATTATACTTATCCAGCTCCACGTTCGTGGCGCGAGCTAGGTACAAAAAAGAAATAACTGCACGATAGTGTGTGCATAGTATATTGAAGCAGGAGTTGCCTATTTAAACTGTGTAAAATACAGGTAAATTTGTTATACGACATAACTAATTTTATAATCCATAAATTAACTCCTAGTAAACTTCAAAACATCAGAAATATTGTGAAGAACGTGCTTTTGTAAAAATCATCAATATCGTAAGTTTAGAAAATATTAAGTTTTAAATGAAAAAGTACGAACTTTTTTATTGGAGATTTATATTAAATTCATAATCACGGTAGCCGTTTTCGTCACATCAGCGTTGCTAATGTTTGTTATATATAGTCATCGGGAAAAATATGACAAAATTACCGTACTATAAACAATATTACCGTTCTTATAGATTTTGTGTAAATACTCAATATTTATACTCAGTATTTGCACAAATAATTGTTGTCCGTACTTTCTTTATACAATATACTATATATATATATAATGTATAGGTAAAAATATAGATACATTATCATTATTTGCTTTGATGATAAAAATTATTGATATCACAAAAAAAAACCTTCGTAAACTACGTGTAAAAATGGCTAAGTAAATACAATATAAGATCTTTAAGAACTATAGTCTATAAAGAT
>NC_042495.1:46787018-46808708 GCF_005508785.2 Acyrthosiphon pisum | reverse complement strand
TAAAAGGCCTTTGCAATTTTAATTATTTTGTTCTTCACACTCTGTTTCTTTTAAGAAATAATTTCTCACCAAGTAAATAAATTATTGAAACAAAATAAGTTTACTTAAATGCAATATAGGTACTTAGCATTTATTTATGATGTCACATCTTTATAGACTATAGTTCTTAAAAATCTTATATTGTCTTAACATAGCCATTTTTACACGTAGTTTACGAAGGGTTTTTGTTGTGATAGGTAGGTACTAGTTTTGTCAAATGATCTTAAATAAAAATATAATCATATATTTTATAAATACAAATCGGTAGAACTAATAGCTTGCATATATCTATAAAATAAACAAGTACGTAGTTAATGGTTTTTATGAAAATAACACAGGTGTTCTTGCAATTTACACTTTTTAAAAGTACTTTGTGAATTCATTGGTGAATACACATTCAACCCATCATTATCAAAACCATTCAATATAAAACCATTAGATTCCTCTTTCTGCAACAAATCTGAATTGTACTTATGTGTAAAATAATTTTTAAAAATATCCTAAGATAGAATTTTCAATCTACTACCGAATGTATATAGTTTGAACGGATGTACTCAGAAATGGGCTCTGAAGAGACGTGTAAAAGAAAAAGAAAAAAAGAAAAACTAATTGCGAGTTTTCAAACATTTGTTTTGTTTTTAATTATAAAAATTTTAAATCAGCATTTGCCAAGCTGTTCACAACTATTTTTATTATACTTTCCTACATCTTAATTACACTTTAACTGTCCTTCTTCCTAATTAAAGAAAAAAAAACAATAAAGAGTACACTTTTTTTGTATTAATAAGAAAAGAACCAACATTGCGTTACTAAAAATCCCCATTTTGTTTAGTAGAATAATAATTAGTACTAAGCAATCAATTATAAAATGCATTGGTGTTCATTTAATTTTAACATCGCAGTATATTATTTTTTTTTTTTACCTTGATTATAATAATATTTATATTTTATATTGTAATATGCTGTAAGGTATATTAATTTCATCTGAATTTCATAAATGTTATTTTTATTTTTATTTCATTGTGCTGTTTTTGAGTACCTATATCATTTATCGTTGTATTATTTTGTAACATATAGGTAAAATGTTTGTAACACATTTTAACAATTTTGCAACAAAACGCATGTACACCTACTGATTTTTTGACCAATTATTATACTGCATTATAATATAAATACCGGTATTATACTGGTGCATCGACGGTTCTAAGTATTATATGAACACTTTCAACCGTGAATTGAATTACTACTTATAGAAGAAAATGTTAATTTATGGCTCTAACTTTACGGTTTCCTTTTTGACTCGTAACTCGTATCACGTAGGTAATAAGTATATAGGTACTAAATATAATGTATATAAATCAAAACCATTCACAAACTAAATATTATTCCTAAGTACTACTGAATTTCATGGTTTTACAAGAGCTTTTGTTTAACAATGTGGATTTAGAATTGGTCGGTAACAACGTTGAACCATTAGATTAATGTTCAAAATAAATAGTTCATTAAATCAACATAGGATTATTACAATTTCGTCACTTTTGCATTGGTGTTTTCGAAAATTAAATACACATATTCACGAATATACACATTGTTTTATACTGATCAAAGAACAATTCATATTTTGCTGTCTCTTCAGCATTATAGTTTTTATAAATAATATAATGCTGAGTATAATAATCAGAGTACCTATTTATTTATATTTTTTTATTACATTAAAAATTGCAATAAGTAAATCGTATTTCATAACGACGTATAAATGAATGTAATAAAGTTATAACGATGTATTTGATTTTTTTTTTTATGTTATTATGTTATTTTTAACACAAATATGAATGGTGGTTATTAAATGGGTTCGATTATAACGAAAATTAAAAAAGTAATCGAAATGATTGTAATAGTTTATTAGAACTCTGTTATCCTTTATTATTATTTTTTTTCAGCATTGAAACCAAATGAATTATAATTTTAATGCCCTAATCATTTCTATAGCCATTTCGTATTTTCGTGATATTAACAATACTCTAATGGACAATGGCTTCTAGTTGTTTGTATCTCGAAAATACTTAATCATCCACTATTAATCTTGAGTTTTATTTACCGACTAGTGCTATATTTAATTTATAATAGTATTTTGCTTTTATATAATTACAATTAGCAGATACTTTCTATATTTTTAGAATAGTGATTCATTTTCAAAATGTAAAATAATATTGTTAAAAATGTTGTCATTAAATGTATTAATTATTTATTATTTATTATTTTCAATTCTTGAATAGTTAATTTTATTTTTGAGAATGAAATGTGTTTTTGAGCTTTCAAAACTATATTATATTATATACATAAATAGTATACATTTAGAAAAAAATAATATGAATAATTTTATTTTGGTTCTCATAATACAGAATGCCCCTCCACATATCTACCGCAAATATGTATAAGTCAAAAGTTACTGAGGGGTAATGGTATTTACATTAATCCACCACATTCAACCTTTTGTGAGACATTTTGTTTATTTATTGTTAAATCATATTCCTATAGAAGATAATACAAATTTAAAAAAAATATATATATATATATAATAATATATCTTTTATATTCATTCCAGCAGTATAATAAAGATGACGATAATTTTATTTTAAATGAATATAACGTAGTGAAATATTTGGACAACAATCACTTGGGTGTCAACTTGAATTTAACATCTAACATACACACGAGTTCGTTTACACATTGTTTCCATGTTTACTTATTGCATTTTTCAAACTTAATTTGACAGATTTTTTATTTTATTTGGCATGTTAACATTGAATAAAATAAAATATATTTTAATATACGTACAAAAGAGTCTAGTCTAAAAGAAAAACAGACGGCTAGACATTTCAAATATATCTTCGATTTTGGTTTAAAGTTTCTTTTCAAATTAATTTTAAGAAATTGTTGATTGAAAAATATTTGTATTTGTATTTGTATTTTTTTTTTTCATTTTATACATTTGTTTTCTTAAATACATTTTCATTTAAATTTAAATAAATATTGGTTGAGGTATAAACACATGATGTGATTATATGTGTGCATAAAGTACCTAAACCCATATTGTGATAATGTGATTGCAGGGACTACACTATACATTTTTACCTTAAAAAATCAATCACTTAGCTCTTATCATATTATAAATAACAGTAATATTTTATTGTAGTCATTTTAAGTTAGGTAAAACAAAGAGGAAGGCAACATAATATGTAATAATTATTGTTGTTGATTGTATAAGAAGGTTAATTAGCTCGACATTATTTTTAATTCAGTTAATTTAATTGGAAACAGATTTTAAACGAAAATTTAGTTAACAATTAGTTTTTCACCATGCTATTTGTACAGTATTAAAGGAAATATATATTATTTTAAATAATATTTTGTTAACTTGATTATAATTTTATTTTAGTCCACATTGAAATGCAACATGCAACAAAATAATATCATAGGTTTTGTATGTTTTTAATACGCCAATATTAAAATGGCTTAAAATTTAGTTAAATAATTTTAATATTAAAACTTCTAATTTACAAATTTTTTCTAGGATCCCATGTGTTAATATTGTTGAATAGTAGTTAAAATATAATATTTATAAATGTGTGAGTAATTA
Organism: Acyrthosiphon pisum; assembly: GCF_005508785.2. Taxonomy (NCBI): domain Eukaryota; kingdom Metazoa; phylum Arthropoda; class Insecta; order Hemiptera; family Aphididae; genus Acyrthosiphon; species Acyrthosiphon pisum. Next base: position 46,805,029 of record NC_042495.1, on the reverse strand, counting down.
ACACTTTTATATAATATGTGTTATGTAAAATTAAAAAAAACTTAATGTCTTATTATTCATACAAATTGAAATAAATTTAAAAACGACCAAATATTATAATGTCAACCGTTATATTATTTAAAACAACAGTTCCAATAACAAAAATCTCTATAATAACACTTCTATAAAGTCAAAAAAAATTACCATTATGCAAACTTAAAATACACAAAACAAAAATTACAAATTACAATTATTGAGATTTATTATTTTTTTTTTCATATATAGTGGCTACTGGCTACCCACAATTTATTCACTATTCATTTTTTAAAGTAAAAACTTCTTATTTTCTAAGCACCTTAAAAGCAACTCTATGAAGAAAAAGAAATCTTACATTTCATGAAAATGGGCAAGTTTGCCACAGTTTAAACTTTTTAGTTTTCAGTGTATATAACTTCAGATATACATTTTTTTTAATAGTTAGAATTAGAATACCTAAGTATGGCAAACTCATTTTATCTCAAATCTTTGAATTGAAAATATCAAACTGTAAAATTATTCAACAACAGTTATTGTATTTATTTTTAATTATTTCTAAAATAAAATAATTGTTGATCATTTAAAGTAGGTACTAGGTTTTATCTTTTATTTTATTTTTTTTTTTTTATGAACTTTGATCTATTGAAAACTGGTGTATTGTAAAATACATCATTTATTGTCGTTGTTAGTTTTCTAACGCTTTAGTAAGCTTATCTGAGAATTAAATAAATTACCTCAATATAATATCGACTAGAATTGATTTTCAATCCATTTATACATTTTTATAACATTTGTTGCAATTTCTTCTACCAGAATATGTAACAAAACGTAAAACAATATAATATATCCATAAAAATCATCTTAAAAACAATGTATTTCATGATTTTTCGAACATCTAAAACTTTACTTGTTTTATATAGTTAAATTCAGATTTTATATTTCATAACACAACAAAAAAAAAATATTTTTGTATTAGATAGGTATAGGTATAGTTTATTATATTAGATAAAGTCAATTATTGATATATTCTTATATACAATTACGTATATGTTAGGTACAGGATCAATATGCCCTCAGAATAGCCATATTATACTAAGCTTAGTTTTAAAACTTTGAGGTTTGCTGTGCTGATAATTTATATTTCAGCTATAAACGATGAGTCCAATAAGTACCATAAAAGGTACTTAATTTAAGTTCGTATCTAATGCATGATTTGGTTAAATTGTACAATCCAACGTCGTATTAATTTATTATGAACATATAATGTAACAACTTATACTAACTAGTATAATAACTTATACTTAAAGATATTTTCTATAATATTGTATTTACATTTTAAACTTTGAATTAATAATGTGTCTGTTTAATCCATATGTTCAAGAATGATCCCACTGTTCATGATATTAGGGTTATTAATTTCCACAATATATAGTAATTTTAATTATTATTAAAATATTTATTGTGTTGAACAATAGGTATACATTGAAGTATATTTAACAGCTATGCATGATATCCAAAAATCAAATAATTTAATTTAAATCATTAGATTATATTGATGATATTTCATAAGAGAGTAAATTCTATCAAAAACAATAGTAAAATACTAAAATGTCACAAAAACTATTAGATTGTAATACGTGGTATAAAAAAATAAGTTACAGGTAAGAAAATATGAATTATAAGTTAAAAACAATAACATTATATTATAATAACTTGAATATAAGTTATATTGCTATTATATTGCTTAAAAAATAAATGGGTTGTCGTTAGGCGTCAAATAAATAAACATATTATAGGAAATGGAATAATTGCAGTTGTGCTAAAAAATATACCTAATATTAAATAACAGTTTGGTCCGAGTTCGTTACAATAGAAAATTAGTTTTGGATATGACGAAAATATATTGTAGGTAATAATGGCCATTACAGGAATTATATGAGGTAACAGCATTTGAGAACGTCTGTTTAAATTGTTTTCGAAATGGAATTTAAGACCACGGGCTTGCAAGTTGTAATAATGTCGTTGAACATTTTAATCTTCTTTTGCGGTTAAGGCTGGCGTTGACGGTTTCTGCACATGTAAAAAAGTTATATATGGACAAATTGCGGACATTTGAATGAAATTTGTATCACAATAAAATTCCCTAACACGATAAAACCATCCACCGTTTTTCAGATGTATAATTATTCTTCACAGTACTTTTTTGTGATACATAAAAGAACGCGTCACCAACAAAAAATGTCGAACACGTCGAGGATCGTAGTTAAGTTTTGACAAAGTTAAGATTCTCATGAGTGATTTTTACAAAAATCCTTGATAGTAATGTAACGCAAATTACAAATTACTGTAACAGAATTACTTTTGCAGTAATACTGTAGTAATTTCATTATATTTTATTTAAATTAACGCAATTTTAACGAAATTACTTTTTAAAAAGAAATTTATATGGAGTAAAGTGTTATTTTTCCCGTTATTAAAACAAGATAGATATGAATGTAGAATGTATGACAAAAAATAGGATATTTGGGAAAAATTAAAAGTCAATAAAAATATATATTTACGATTCCGAAAGTGTTTGTAACAAATAATATTTAAGAGTATTATTAAATATTTCAGGAATTAACACTTATACATGTATAACATTCAGTCATTAACAATCTACCTACTAGGTACTTGTTATTCGTTATTTACTGATTTTTTAATTATTTTTTTAAAAAAGTAACATTGTTTGTAGCGTCCTACTTTTTGAATAAAAATGTAATGTAACATGATAAAATTAATGTGGGGTAACGCGAATGTAATTTAAATGAAAATATTTAATGTAACGACTAATAATGTAATTGTATTACTTTTCAAAAGTAATTTACCCAACACTGTCGATAGGATAAATATATATAGATATTAAAGGTCTTACTATGCTAAAGACATTGTCATCGAGACAGGCTGTAATTGCATTTAATTTACACGAAAACAAAACCCAGGTAGCAAAATAACAATATTATAACATTATAATAAAATTACAAACGTAATAATTAAGTCACTATCATGCTAAAATATCTATAAAAAAAAAAACTTATATTTTTTTATAAAAAATATCACTGACCTGCAGTGCAGTGGTAGGTGGACAAGCTGTCTGCCTGTTAACTGCATAAACAGTGTGAGTGATGTCTAAAGATACAATTTTTAATTTTAATTTTTTTGTTAATTTAATAATCATAATAATGCATATTTTATAAACATTATTTAATTATATTTATTTTAGAGTTACTGAAACCATATCGGCTGATGATATAGTTGATTCCAGCACAGTAATTCCTCGATTTTCATGTTTTATATTATTGAAGTTAGTTATTATGTCATATATTTTAAACATTGTACATGCCTAACTAGGAAGTATTTAATTTTTTGCACACAATATTGTAGTTTATGTGTATGGCGAAATAAGTATATCAATAAAGAAATTTAATGATTGTAGTTCGGTGGTCTACAATTTTTATTGTATGTTCCCAAAATGTTCATGCCACCACAATAATCTATTAACGAATTCGAATGTTATCATACTAGGTAATAATATTATCGGCTCTCAAATAAATATAATTGATGATTAATGTCCATATATTGTATAAGAAGAAGGGAACAGCAGTCATTTATTTTCTCTCGAAAAGAACGAAAATTCTTAAAAACTATTTTACAAATGCGATTTGAGTCACATGATTTTTATAATAATTATTATTAATTTAAATTATAAATGTATTACACGCTTTGTCAAAGTTAAGATTTTTTTTTAAAAATTACATTCACACAGATATAGCAATTATTTAGTACGCGCTTTAATTCAGTATATATAAGTGAAAGTGTGAAACACATAATTGAAAAATTAATGATTTATCATTTACCTATATAGATTTATTTAAAATCTGAAGTATTATTGTATATAATTATAATATAAAATATGTGACCAAAAACGTGATCATTGATTGCAAACTTTTGCACGGAACGACCAATTAATGATATCATAAACCTCTGTCCTATATAATATAGTGTCATTAAATTTTTTAGACGCATAAAAATATTTTTTTTTATTGCACAATCTTTAATATTTAGTACAATATTTACAATATGTGATGACAGGAAAAAACGTACATTTCAAATTTTTTATTAGAATAAGAAGCCACTCATTAGTGACACTTGACGTATTACATAATAAATAATAATTTGTAAGTAAATATGCTCAAATTAATGTAGAAATTCTCATTAAGTACCTACTCAAATGGATCAGAATAGCCCAGTAATACTAGAACAATTATTATTTATTACATAAATTCAACTTTGACTTATACGAATATTCAGATATCTGTTATTTTTCAAATTAAAACCAACTTCAAAATCCGAACCTTTGATCAAACATCAAAAATATTTTATACCCTATTTCATATTAAACTTTATTCGTATAAAAACTCTCGACCAACACCCTACCTCACAATTTTCAACATAGACAAAAAAAAAGGTTCAGAGATCTTTTGCTGTAAAAAAAAATTATTTAAATAAATTTACACAATGTATTCACGTTTGGGGTATACGTTTTGGTTACCTTTCAATTTTTTGTTCCTTGACGTATTTTTATCAAGCTTACTTTTTGTATATAATAATTAATTTAAGTAGAAGATTATATTTCCTCCCCAAAAAAAGAAGTAATGATAAGTTTTTAAAAATACGTTACATTATTAATTTAATACAATATTCTACGTAGCAATACAGCAATTAATATTATTTTTATAACAGATAAAGTAATAATAATTAAAGTATTTAGTATTAAATTAAAAATATTTTTATTTATTAAAATCTTATTTTGAATATAATATATTCGTTCTAACCATATAAAAAATAGGAAGAAACTAATTTAATTACGCAATTATTCAGTGCCAGCAATAAGTTAATAAATTACACAGGTAAATATGTGCATACGAAATTCATTATCAATTTTCACAGTAATAAGACCATAAAAGGATCTAATGGGACAGTAGAAATTGTGTGGGCTTATAACCTATAAAACCTTTTCGGACAGTCGAAATATTCCCATACCTACCGAAGTGGATTTCCCTCCAAAATATAAATAGATAATTTTTTAGAAACGAAAATTGTAACATTCATCATGATTATAATTCATGAATAATTTATTTTAAATATGTTTGGGTCGTTAAAATTATGTTAATTGATTCAATAACAATATAACATTTAAATGAACAAAAATTGTCAAACAGTCATACTCATTAAAAAATATTTCTTATTCTTAATGATTCATGTTTGACTACCTATGTAAAAAATTGTTACCAACATGAATACAATTCTTGATTATAATAAGTATACTGTTTTATATAAATGCACTTAGTTTGTTCGATGTTCGCTGATACAATTGCATAACACAGTGCTACTAAACATTGCGTTCGTAATTAATTTATTAAAAATAACACAATTAACTGCAAAACAAAATATGTCAAAATTAAATGTATAAAACTAACGGTGACTAATGGTTTTATACCAAGTTTACTTGAATAAACAAAAAAAAAAAAAAAAAAATGGGTACAGAAAGTAGGCAGCCACTCTGCTTTATACCTCGTTATTGAGTAAGCGACTGTAATATATATCTAAATGTGTTAAAATTAAATTCAGTGATAAATCGTTGTATACGATTCTGAGCGAATACAGTCTATCAGCCTGTTATACTCTATTACTATATAAGTATATTATAATATCATGAAATGTTTTTTTATATCATTATTAAAGTAATTTACATGACTATTAGCATATTATGCACTATTAACACTATTAAGTTGATATAGCAATTATATTGTTTATATCTAGTTATCATAAAAGTATATAATATTTAGTCTATATTAAATTATTATTTTTCTTTTTCCAGTACGTTTCTTAATGGGGAAGAGGAGGAAAACCTATAATTTTACACAAAACCAGTTTTTGACAAAATCAATTTTCTTACTCGTCTAAATTTTTCAACAAACGGTCATCAAAAATCACTGTGGATTCACGCTCAGTTTTTTTTATTTCATTATTCACAACTTAAAAGGATCTTTGTATTACATTTTTTAAGCTCTTTGACCAAGCGAACAACTTTTTATAGACATTCGTGGAATTTGCACGCTACATTTTATTAGGAATTTAATGAAATAAGAATTATTAGGTACCTACCTTTGGTTTGATTTTGAATGTGTATTTAATTTTTTTTTATTGATTTGCGGTTTTGTGGCAAGAAACAAAGCGTTACGCACAATCGCTTAGAAAAAAGAGCTGTATCCAGTCCAATAACGAATATTATGTGAAAAACTAAAAAAATTGAAAACTGCCTAACCTATTGGCAACCACAGTTACCAAACAATTATGATATTAAAATATTAACATATGTTTCGTATTTTTGATTCTGAGTGGAGCGAATGAATGTATTGTATTTACAACGATCTATGGTTTTATTTTGTTTCTATTTGTCATCCACATTTGGCTCCAATTTATAACATTATCATATTTTCTGACAGAAAAGTGGATTTAGTTTGTATTTTTAGAGAGGAAGGAAAATCGTCAGGAAAAACCCCCCTAAAAGTGAAAAAATGTGTAATTTTGAAAAAATCGATTTTATCTTTTTGAGGTAACTCAATAACTAATAATCGTAGACATTTGAAATTTTCACCAAATATTTATATTATTATTTTCCATAAAATATGGCAACATTTTTAAAATATTTTTTAAGCTTTATTTTATTTTAGAAATTTGTAAATTTTTTAAAAATAATTGTGCTTGATAAATACTTTTTCTCTTATTAAAAGCTTGAAAATGTAATACAAGGATCCTTATAAGTTTCATTAAGGGAAGTTCAAAAAGTTCAAAGATAGCTTTTAGGCAGAATTATTTTTTATAATATGCATTTAAAGTTCAAATTTGGACAAAATTCATCAAAATTTAGAAAATGTTTAAATTATTTTTCAGTTTGAGATTCATAAAAGTTTTTATTTTCATAGCCAAGATTAGAAATTTTAATAGAAGATTCCCAACAAGTTTTTCTACCTCTATCAACTAAAACAAGTTCACCGGAAAGTTATGATATCTATAGCCATTAAATATTTTCTATTTTTAATAATTAATTTTTTAACTATTACGTTTGATTATTTGCAGTGACGGTTATATGAGGTATAAGGAGGGGGGCGAAAGGTGTTAAACTGTTTTTTTTTTTTTAATTTAGATTATCACTGACACACAACATCTATTTTTTCGTTTTAATCACGGATAATATATTATTATAGTATTGTATATTATCAACTCTATGTCTCGGTCAGGCACGCTTAACATAACTGATAACAGTTATCACTTATCAGTACTAGACATTCATTATTTGATCGTTGCTGATTTATTTTGAAATGCGTTTATTTGTACCTATATTGATACTATGCATGTGATTTACTTTATTTATTTAGATTGAAGACATGGTTGAGATCAACAACTGGTGAAGACCGATTAAATGGGCTAGCACTGCTTCATATCCATAGAGACATTAATGTTAATATAGATAATATTATTACACGCTTTGATAAGCAAAAAAAAGGCATATGCTTTTATTATAAATATATTTTACACCCAAGTCAATACATTTATATCTTTATTGTTTAAACATTAAGTTAAAGTGTGTTAATAACTTAATATTATTAATATATAAATATTATTATACATTTATATTTTATACCTATAATACCTTGTGTATATTTTATATTATATGTATATACTTTATATTATATATAGTTATATATATAAATGCTATGGGGTGGGGGAGGGTTGGTTTTATTTTCGCCCCCCCCCCCCTTGAACAGTATGTATAAAAGCTACTGATTATTTGTAGAAGTATTCCATTATGATACACCGTCTCTACTCAGAATCGTTTTTCGTATTTAATGGTTTATCATTGAGTTCATATATAACACTTTCTTTACAACGACATGCTTAACAACTACTGTACAGCAGAGCGGTACCTACTTGTCCATGTTTTTTAAAATTTTTATCACAATTGTTTTAAAAAGTGTTGCATATTTTTAATTTGGACCTCCCCAAAGTATTAATTAGATCCAATTCACTATTAGTCACTTAAATCAAAGTTGACAATCAGATTGTTTTTACTACTTAAAAATGTATCTTAGACACAAATAAAAAATAAATCAACACACACTGTAGAGTCGGAACATTCATCGATCAGCTTAGAATCTAAAACAATTAATAAAATAAAGTCAGAAAAGTTAAATATTTGATACGTCGCAGATGCACTAAAAAATAAAACGCAAAATTTAAATTATATTAATCACAGTCTACAAAATTTCTCTATAGCACATTATGGTATAAGAACCGTATAATGTATGTGTTCAAAAGGTTCGTAAGCCCTCAGTCCATGTAGTAGGGTTATCTGATTATAGAAGTGTTATAATAAATATGTCACAAAGAATCAAGATTATTTTATTGCATTATATCACCTTTAATCTTTGATTAATGTTAGCTTTAATATCTGAAAGTTACATAATTATTTAAAACTAAAGTTAACACAATTATTTACAACAAATAGAGTTGTATAATAATATGTCATGTAATAATTATAATATTTTCTAATATTAAATTTTAAATGTTTATAAAATGTTGTCAATGTTGAATAAAATCAATATTATAATAATAATTGTTCTCAAAACCTAAAGTAAAACACACAAATTATTAGTAAATATTATTTTTTGTTACACTAAGTATCTTGTAAATCATTGAATGTTTTATAAAATAATTAATTTTTACAAGTAAATTGAACACTTAAATATATCATACAACCATCATATTAATAGTATTTGTAAAATAAAATATAATAATTATAACAATAATATTGTAATTTATTTTTGATTTAAATATATGCATTGTTTTTTTTAGCTAACAAAGTGTGGTTACGGTTTTGGGTTAATCTATAAATTAAGTTTTAGAACTGTACCTACTATATCAAAATTTGGGATTATTATGTGGTATAAACGTTGTTTTAATGAAATTGTTCAACACAAGTAGGTATATAATTGTTTGGTATAGTTAGAGTACAATTTAAATTATCCTGATACTGTGATGAATAAACTTCTAAAAGCTTGTGGAGTGGTGTTCAAACATTATTAAGTTCTCTTGCTGTGTGTATTGGAAATTCTTAAACTCACATTTTCGTTTCAGCAAATAAATTTAACCAGAATGTTGAAGAATATGAATTGATTTATTTGACAGTGTACTTCAATTTCACACGAAATCGAACTGTGGTGAAACGCCATAAAATTGGAACGTTTATAAAACAATGTTTTTATATGTTCAACATTGTTTAATAATATTATTATTATTATTATTACGATAATAATATACTATTAATCATATCCATTTGTCGGCGTGATGTGTAGGCATTTTCGGTACACTGGCAAATTAGGTTAGCCTTTGGTACGATCTCCTTCTATGAAAAAATGTAGTATTTAATTAATGTAAGGTCTGGAATACCTTAAATAATGCATTATATTGGCGTATCTACAGTATCATAAATTACGTTAAAAGAGTTAAGAGGTAAAATTTGATTACTTAATTTTTTTTTAGTTCTAGAAACTGTAGTAAATTATTAGTAAATATTAAAGTATTAAAATAAATATTTATTGAATTTTTGATTACTAATAATTATTAATTATTATTATCATATAAATAATTCCAATATAGAACTTATTGAATACGCTTTCAATGTAAAAAACATATTATATTTTATAATGTTAAGGATCAAAGCAGTCTTACTTTATACTTATAAGAATTTAACAAATCACATATTTAAAATTAAAAAAAGTAAATAAGTAAATGTCACTCTGCTGTACAGTATAAGTGGGTCGCTGTAATGGATGGTATTAAATTTGAATTCATTCAATGATATAATATCATTGTATTCGTAAAACGATTCTGAGTAGAAACGGTTTATCAGTCGATATTTTATATTATATTTACATTGTTATTATACATATTACTAATATGGTAGCCGGTATATTGAATTAATATTATAAAATTACAAAAAATTAACTTTAAATTTTAATCGTCGTTTAATGGTTATTTAAAAGTTTTAATAGCTTAAAAAAACTATGTTTCTGTATATTAATTTTTATTATGATTTTTTGGTTATAGAATAACTTAATAAGCGCAACTTATTTAAAATGTTTAATCCTTATAGTTATAATAGGGTTGAACATATATTTTTATAAGCTTTTGACTAAAAAATCATTTTTAAATTTTAAATTTTGATAGATGTTGCCAAATTCAAACTTTAAATGATTATATAAAAAAAGAAATGTTGTCTGTGTATTTTTAATGTTTTTCAACTGATTTTGTAACAGTATATCAAGAGCCTTGTATTCAATTTTCACAATGTTTGACCCAATAAATACAATTTTATTGACAAAAAAAACCTAAAAATATCGGAAACTGAAAATGTCTTTAAACATTTTATGGTGTATTGAAAATTTTAATATAAACATTCAGTGGAAATTTAATGTATTAACAGTAATTTCTTTTAGAGTTACGCTGAAAACCAAAATAGATTTTGTCGTAAACAGATTTTGCGTAAAAATTTTTATTTTTCCTTAGTTGTTTTTTTGCTTTTTCTCGGTGCTTTTGAAAATTACTGGAAAATGTTTATATTTAAACCCCCAAAGTACCAACTAGATTCACTTTCCCATCAGAAAATATGATATTGAAGAAAATCTAAGCATTTTTACTGTCCTCAAAGGTGATGACAGACAAAAATAAAAAAAAGGAATTAAATAAAATAAATAAAAAAACGCACATCATTGTAAAATCAATTCATTCATCGCTGTGCTCAGAATCTAAAAGATAATATTGTCAACCCTAATCTAAAACTGCTAAAATTATTACACAAACTGAAACAATATAACAGAAATAAATTTTATATTAAATTCAGCGTTGAATTTTGTGTGAAATGTCCTTGAAAACTATTAAACATTTAAGTACCTTGTTGATGTTCAAATTGTAAATCAATATTATATGAACTGCTATAAATGAATGTTTTGAAACAATTAAATCGTGAATATACACAGTAAATAAGTACATATATTATTTTAAAACCAAAATCTTCCGTGTTTCACTTAGAATCTATTCCGGATAAATTCTGTATAATTTTATTATTTATAATGTGTCAAATTCATATTTAAATATATAACTAATCAAATACGTATGGGTAAATATGTGTAATTAAAGTATTTTAAACCTTACAGATAAAATCTATTTCATGTTGTATTCGATTGTTTAATTAATCTAACAATAATCAATTGTAATATTAGACAGAAACTTTTATCTCAGAACATAAGTTAAAAATGTCTTTAATTAACAAGCTCATCTATTTAAGTGTCTATAATCGATGTTTTACAAGCATTTTCATTTATGTAACTCAAATATAATATAGCATAAATAGTATTTATTAACGATTACACGAATGTTTAAAATATATTATTATGGTACAATACAGTATAATATAGTACAATTCTATATTATTTTTATAGTAAAATTGTTATTTTAGATTTTGAGTGGGGGCGATGAATCATGAATGTATTGATTTTACACTAATGTATGTTTTTTTTATTTATTTTTATCCGAAGACACACATCATAGTGGTTTTAAGGGTTCTAGTATCAAATTCGATCTAGTTTGTACTTAAAGAGGTAAAAAGTAAAATTTCTCTGTGTGAGATTACTAAAGTATATTTAGCTCTTCTGGTAATTTTAAGCCCCTTTCATCTGAAGTCTAAACTTAACGGGTTTATACATAAACAACATATTTTGGTTTGGCTTAAGCTAGGTAACACAAGTATTAATATTTAAGTCTTATTCAACTATTGATAAAAATATAAAATACTTGAATCTTAAAGTAATATTTAATATAACTAAAAATGAGATGAGATTAATTTTAAAGAAGCGAATTAAAATGTCTTTAATTTATTAAGGATAGTTAAGTACCTGCGATTGACAATTTTATTTCAAAGTCAATAATTTTATAGTCAAAGAAACAAAATAAATTCCGTATTAAAAGAAACTATTATATACTCGACTCGTTTGCCGATTTTGTATTGTGATCCAATCAATTATAAGTATTAAAAGAGAACGTACTAATTGAATCAAATTCAATTAAGGATTTTAACTCTAGAGACGAACTGTGTTCCATTAAAAATCTTCAAACTCGAGGGAATTGTTTCATTCAAAAATATTTGAAAATTTCTTTTCATTTTAAAATACATCTAAGCATTCGTTTTTTTAATATTCATTTTTCTTAAATTCAATATACAAAAGTATAACATAGATAATAAAAACATGACATAAACAAAATATCTGTTTACTTTATTTATAATCAAATTAATTAAAATATGTACTTTTATGAATACATTTGGATTTGGTTACTAAATGTATATTAAATATATATAAAAATGTAAAGATGCGTGGTAATATAGCAATATAATACCTATTTTGTTTGATTTTAGTAATATAACAAATTACTCAAATATTTCAATAATTATAACGTAAGTATATAGGTACCTATATATATTATTCTTTAATTATTATGATTTTAGTAGATGACTAGATAATAAAGCATGCAATTTTAAAAAAAATATGTGTGTTATTAAATATCATTTATATTAATGCGACCCCGTTTTCTATATAAGGAGATATTTTATAAAATAAAATATAATATATCAACATAGGCATTTGTAGTTTTGATAGATAATACACTGTTAGCGTATACATAGCATATTTAACTATAAGTACCTACATAATTAATTGAAATGTGAATAAGCATTTTTAATAAGACAATAATCATAATATAATAAGATAATAAAATGAACACACGCGTTTTATAACGATTCTTCTGGAAGCAATATGGGATTTGAAGTATCTGGGTTTTATCGTTTTAATTAAAAGGCCAATAAAAAAAGAGATTTTTTTCGTATAAGAGTTCCCAGGGGGTTTCATTTAGAGTATATTAAATACAATGAACTGTAATATATTCATTTAGTGCGCTATTTTTATAACTAACTAAATTCATAAAAGTTTATATATTCTATATTTTATGAATTAAGATATTTGTTTATTTTACTTCATACATATCAACAAAACAAATAAAGTATATTTTTTATGAAGTAACTCGTAAAACAAAAATTTGTTAAATACCTATTATGTTAGTTTATAAAAAAATAAAGACATTTGTAATTCAGTTTATGCCTATACAGTTATTATTGTGCGTTGGGTACTTGGGTAACACAATAAACGAATGAATTGAAATGTATGTATTAAATTTCCTTAAAAAGTATCTTTATTTAAAAATAACGAATCATATGCAACAATATACAAATACAATAAAAAAACATGTAATAGTAATTTATTTTAATGTTAGCTACTAAAACAATTGAATATTTATAATATATATTAAATAGAGACATACCTATGAATATAATACATTTCCATTTAAACTATTATTTGTATTTGATAAGCATCAATGAAATATCAGTGATTGATCAATAGAAAGTAGAAAAAGCTGAAGAAGTAAATACCTGTAAATAAATACAAGTAAATGCATTCAAATATAAAAACACAATTACCATCAAGTTAAAAAATCAATCGTAAAAGTAGTTATATTTACGTTACATTTTATTATTGGTTTTGATTGATCACTTAAAAACGTAATTTGAATGATTGTAGATTTTATAATTAGGCAATATTGATGTTATAATATCTATAGTTATTTATACTGAAGGAAAGAAAATAATCATAAAAATGTATAGTACAATAGTATTTAATCGTCTAATTAAATTTGAGTGCACCTATCTACCATTGACGTGGATAAATTAATGTTTTAAATTATTACTGTCTTAACAAATGCTGGTTATCACAAACAGATAAAACTAAATAGGAACAATATGTCGTCAAATTATTTTTATTAAAATAAACAAATAACACAGACGTTATAAAAATAACGAAAACAACTTTTTTGAATTTATGATAAAAATATGGATCGTCATAAGGAATATTGTTTGTACAGATAAGATATAACAGAAAAAGATAGATATGAGTTTGTTATTAAAAACAAAGAAAAATAAAAGCAATAAACTTTTTTACTGGGCAGATAGAGATGTTTAAAATTACTAGTGCCTTCAAAATTGTTTTCAACTTTTATCCTAAAGGCACGGCAAAATTAAATTCAGATTACGTATATTGTAGTTACACGTCATAATATCATAGGATTAAAATGAGTCAACTAGCCTATTAAAACTCATTCAAATGTTCATGTATACCTGTATACCACAATACTATTGCCTAGTATGAATGTTCAAAATCACAAAAATGTATTTGATATATAAATTATTAAAATACCTTTAAGACTAGCCGTGGTACTAAAAAGGCAAAATATTTTTAAAAACATTTATTTAAGTAAATATGACAGTTCCTAATTAACTTTGAAATAATTTACAAATTATCTAAAAAAAATAATTATTGATATTTTGTTTTAAAAAAAAGTTGCTATGAATACTATAATAATTGTTTAATTAAAAAAAATGTACATTTAAATTCTAAGTAAATATATAAATATATATTATATTCTGTTTTTGCTGTTTCAGCTAGAAAAATTCCATATGAGCTACTCTTAATAATAAATAAATACCTAATAAATACATGAGAAAAATACAGGAACAAATTAAACCATTTTATAGTTCAATCTTGAGATAGAGGCTACAGCAGTTACGGAAAGTCTATAATTAACGCTAATGATAACGCTATTAAAATATACAGAATAAGTTTTTAGTTACATTTAGTAGAGCTCAGAAAATTGCATGACCTCGTTGTAAGCTTGTTCTTATGTACTCGAATACCACAAATAGCTATTAAAAAAAATCACTATTTCGGAGTATAAAACGAAGACAAACGAAATGAGTTGCATTCTCGATGTAAACTAACCAGAAAATAATATATTGTTCATTAATTTCATGTATTCTATGAAAATCCTTTCACAGCTCGTTGTGCAAATATGCATACCTAATGTTATTGGGCGATTCACGTATCATGCTCAATGATCACTTCTACAATTATCTCTAATTTTGAATTTATTAAAATTATGATTTTTGTACATTTTAAGTTTACTTGAAGGCTATGTTTTTAAATATTTAGTTTTTTTATATTATTTAAAGAGCGTCCTATTGTGGTATAATATTTTCGTTTTTTGAAATGATAGCAGCTCTTTTTTATTGTAAATAAATTATCACACGACACAGCACACTCTACAATAAATCTACGTATTTTAAAATAACATGGTTTTTAACTAATTAATGCTTAAGGTAGTTAAAAATAAAATGGTGGCATGATACTTATCATTAATTTAATATGATTTCATCTAATGGTGTTGGTATATTCAAGTTTTGATTGGTCGACCATTACTTAAATAATATTATAACGCATGTTCAATATTTATATCGCGGTCTCTAGACGTATATTAAAGTGGATTAGTTAAGAAATATAAATACTTTAAATTAGGTCATGTGCCTACCACATGCCTACGCTTGTCTTAATGCAAGACCCACCGAGGGGAAACGGGAACTTTTCAAAAACCCAAAATTTTCTTTGTGTATCGCATATATGCGATACATATATAGAAGGCCTTTGCCTGCCACTGAGAATGCAGAAAAGTTAAAATACGATTCATTTACACACAAGCCGTGGCAAACAAAAGTAACTTTTTGCAATGCTTTCGAAAAATAAAACGATATATTTTATTTGTGTAATTGGTTATACATCTCAATTTAATTGAGTTTGAACCTTTTTTTATGTTTTTTTTTGTATATAAAATAACACTTTATAATCTTAAAATCGCGATACCTACATAATATTACGAACATTATAAAAGTAAACAAAAAGTACAGTGTAGAATAATTGGTATGCTAAAAAATGCCTTTCATTTCACCAGCGAACGTCGTGTATTATATACGTTTAATATTGCATATAACGCTTACGTTGGCGTTAAAATGTTTAGCGGATATTTATCTAGATTGGTTCCGACATATACACAATAAATCCCTGGGGGCCAACAATGAATAATACATACAAGTATTGATAGAGTGGAGGCCTTATTTTTCGTTTAGGTTGATAAAAAAAAACTCTTCTGAGGGTCTGCGTGAATATATTTTTTTTTCAGGTTGATCATAATCAATCACTTTTTTCTATATACATCAAGAACACTGTAGAAGATAATCGGATTCGAGTAAATTCAAAAAGAATTACGTCTGATAATTGTTCATTAAAAAAAAATAGCATAAAAAATAAATAAACGAATTAAGCACTTATTGTACAAATTTCATTTTATCATTCTGTCTATACGTCCTGTAGTTTTATGTCACGTAAACTAATTAAAAAGAAAAATGATAAATGAAATTATAAATAGAGTTTTAGATATATTTTTCATCGCTGTAAGTATTATATTAAGTAGTGTCGTATATTGTAGACAGTTATCATTGTAATATTATTTAATGTACAAATATTACATGTAGAAATTAATTTAGAAATTTAGATATTAATATAGGTCAGGTCAATGAAGGAAGATGTACTGAGGCAGCAACAATATTTTACTTTATAACACCGTTGTACGCGCAGGCACCGGGGCAGTCCCGTTGTCGCTGAGTGATTCGGCGAGAACGCAGGTACGACGATCGAGCGTGTGAAACATCGACCATAGTACGGACTAGGCGATCCGAATTCGCTAAGTATTTATGTTTCTTTTAATTTAATAAAAGTGTTTCCGACCTTAAAACCCGAGTTTGATATTATTTCAGTCATTTTTAAGTTCTTACTTTTTATAGAAACAGTGCCGGGATATACGTACTATGTGTCAATGAGGTTTTATTGAACTGAATAGTGCCAAGGTATATGTAATCTTTGAGTCATTCCAAGTAAATAGGAATGAACTAAGAATTGACAAGCGTATATCATCATACCTCAAATTTAACAGTGCCATTCTAATTAATTTTAGAGAGTGTCATTATCTAGACTCTAGAGAATACGAGGGTAAGTCGTATAGTTGGTTTTACCGCGTATTGTCCGATACGGGTGATACCACATGAGACGGCACGATCACTGCGGACCGGCGCCCGGAATAAGAACGCGTAGGTTTTTGGTATTACATCTTTCCTTTAATTATTAACAAAATATATTTATATACAAATATTGGGTAGCGAAATTCACGGGTGCGACGACCGGCCTGAATAGACGGACCGTCGCGGTGAGAGCTCGGCGCGACCGTCGAAAGCTTGGTCCTATATACAATTGTGGGAAAATGTTGGGGATATCGGCGTGTTACAGTTACCGTACGGACTGGGTCGATATAACGTTGCGCGTGACTCGCTGGAAGCGACTACAGCGTATATCGTACCCGGGGTTTGACACAACTCAATCAAGTGGCAAGGGGAGGATAGAGAGGTTCCGTTGACGTCGGTGTTGGCAGCTGGTCTCCACCGGTGGCACTCGCCGAGTGCTGGGGTCCTGGTGCTACATACGTGCCGGAGGTTCGTCGTTCTCGTCTGGACGAATCGCTGGGTTCTGGATCGGATCGTGATTGGTGGCGGCGGACTCTCGGTCGTCTTCGGCGGTTAGCGGTCAATCACGGGGTGCCGGGCCGTAGTGTTGGCGATCAGTGGCGTGCGGCAACGTTGTTTTACGACGGCTTAAGTCTCTCGTTGAGCAACTGTTAAGCACGTCGTCGACGATGGTGGTTTAATCTGTTGGTGAACTGCTAGTTGAGCTGGTCAGGTCTTCATTTCTTCTAGATATCGTATGGTGACTGGATAGAAGGTTGATTGAAGACTGATGATTGTGTGCTTGCTTTGCTTTGCTTTGTAGGGATGGCTAAGCCGTTAACTATTC